>NC_064811.1:8776595-8871756 GCF_023721935.1 Panthera uncia | reverse complement strand
TAAAATAAAATAAAATAAAATAAAATAAAATAAAATAAAATAAAATATAAAAATTCTGTAGTGTCTCTGTCCATATCCACCTTCCCCCCAAAACAAAAGAGAGAGAGAGAGAGACTCTAAATCCTAGGGTAAGAATGATCCTTCAATTCATCTTAAAAGGCAAAGTGTAATGGTAGAAAGGCAGGTAAAGGAAGAAATGGGAAACATTAAAATGACAGGATATAGCATTAGGCATGGCTGCACTAGACTTAAATGTTGGCCCTGCCAACCTTCCTGTAAAGGGAACATTATAGCCGTGCAAAATCTGGATTTTACAGTGAGAAGAAATCAAACATAACACTTCTCACTCTGAATCACTACACCCAAAAGAGGGTTTTGAATTGAAACTTTCATTACCACCAGTAACTGAGTTATCTAAATAATCTCTAACACTTCGGCAAGTGGATAAGGGCACTCGTTGCTGTTTGGCAGATTAAAAAAAAAAGAACAGAAATGATGTCCTAGAGAAACCTCTTCTTCCCTTAAACTGTTTAAAAATTCTCTCCAACTTCAGCCCCTCGTCTCTAGAAGAATCCAGCATGCAAAGAGTAGAATATGGAACCATGGAGATATTGGCTTATCAACATGTACTTTTGCTTGGCATTGCTCATGTGCTTCACGTAGACTTTCATTCTTAGAAAGGATAAGGCGAAAAGCCTAAATGCATTCTAGTTCAGGTTATATCTAGTTCAGGAGACATCGCAAACCCTTGCCGCTATACTCAAGGAGTTGTGTTTAAACAAAGAGAGGGCATGTGGAATCCCAGTTGAACGGCTTCACATTTAGTGAACAACTGCTAAGAGCAAATGCGTGATCTATTGTGAGACTTAATAAGACTGAAAGGAGGGGCTCCTGGGTGGCTCAGTCAGTTGAGCGTCCAACTTCAGCTCAGGTCGTGATCTCCCAGTTTGTGGGTTCAAGCCCTGCGTTGGGCTCTATGCTGCCAGCTCAGAGCCTGGAGCCTGCTTCGGATTCTGTGTCTCCCTCTCTCTCTGCCCCTCCCCTGCCCACGCCTTGTCTCTCTGTCTCTCTCACAAATAAATAAATGTTAAAATCTTTTAATGGATTGAAAGTATTCTTGCAACATCCGAGTCTATGTGTGCCAGCCTTCCACTTGGAATTGTGTGTGGGCTCCCAAATTGATACTTTCACTCTGGTTGTATAATAGGCACACACTATCAGCAATAAATACTCTTAGACAACTTCTGGGTGCATTTGTGTCCATACGATTCTAATGAATACAATAAAAGCAAATGCTTTAAAATTTCCCACAATGCTTTGGTCTCTGCCCTGGGTACTTTACTTATGTTAACTAAGTTGATTTCCCATAACAATCTCTCATGGCTATTTTATCAGCTTCCTGATACAAATGATCACCAACTGGTTGGCTTAAAACCAGAGGAATCTCCCTTTCCCCAGTTGTGGGGGCCAGAGGTCTAAAGTCAAGGTGTCAGCAGTGCTTATTCCTTTAAAGTTTCAAAGGAAGTATCCATTCCATGCCTGTCTCCTAGCTTCTGCTGTTTGCCATCAACCCTCATATTCCTTGGCTCATGGCTGCACTCCCATCTCTGCCCCTGTCTTCGCGTGTCCACATTCCATAGATGAAGGGACAGATCTGCTTAAGTAGGTCACAGAGGTTATAGAGCAAGTAGCAGACAAAATCAAACCTCAAGGCCAAGTATCTGAAACCAAAGACATTGATCTTCTGAATCATGCTATCACTCTTTTAGGCTATACCCTCTTCCTCCTCTAGGCGTCGCTGTGGGGGCACAGACCACCCACCGCATACGGTGACCAACCAAATTCTGCGGTTCACCACCATAGGATGTAACGAACCCAACACCCAACGAGGGTATGAAATGAATCTGATGCTGCAAGGGTGGACCGTAATAGATGCTGTTGGTGCCGACCAGGTACCTCTCAGGATCCCTTTAGCCAGTTTGGTTAGAATGCTCATGCTCCACGTGCGGGAGGTATTTCAGCTAATAGCTCACATCTGCAATCTTCCCTGAGAGATTGCCCATCAGTGATGGATTGCCCGGAAGCGTCTGGATGGTGAGCCCTTCTTGCCTACCATCTAAAGAATACTGACTGGCTGGGGCAGGGGGACCAGCCCTATCTTCTTATCTCAAGGCAGGACAGACTATGTGGTGCAATTTATATTCCCGAGCTTCTCTGGGATTGAGGCTGAAGCTAGACTTCATCTAGACCACATTCTTACATCGGTCCACGTCCTTCTTTGTCCTGCTGCTCTCCCTCATTCTCCTAGTTCTTCCAAGAAGAGCTCCATGAGAAAATCACAGTGTACAAAAATCCCAAATCAAGTTATACTTCCAAAATTTGATGGCATTTTCCATGTGTCATCTCATTGAGTCCCCACCGTAACCTCAAAAGTAGCTCTAATGATCTCTGCTTCAGATATCAGGAAACTGAAGCTCAGAGAAGATAAGGGACATGCCCAGCATTGCTCAGGAGATTTGTGATGAGTTGAGGTTCAAATCTGGGCTTTCTACAACCCCCCACTTTCTAGTCAACCCTTTTGCCTGCTTGCCAAAGCCCTCAGGCTCAAGACCAATGTGCCCTTGGGAATGGCTCTGGTCTAATGGAAGATTTTGGAACTTTGGAATCAGCCTTAATTGGGTACTTAATAAACAATTGGGTACTTAAACAGTAGGCATTTTTTTTTGAAAAAAAAAATACACATTGGAAGCTTCTTGTTGTTTTTTGGATTTTTTCCTATTTTCTTAGCCTGTGAGAGATGTTTGCGATAATGTATATGCAGTGCTTAGCACCACACTCAGCATGTAAAACACACTTGGCAAAGTTAGGTGTTGTTCACGTCGCTCCTGTTTGGTGCTGCAGCCCTACCAGTGCTGGCCCCCAGCCTCCTGAAGGGGCACCTTAAGGTGACACTTCCTCCTTTTAAATCGACCTGGCAGTATGACACAGCCAATTTGCCAGTTATGAACAGAAGTGCCGATCTGAACTCAGAGATGAGGGTAAGGGGGTCTTTAGTGAGAGACTGAACCACAACTGAGAAAGGGGGAGAAGGTCTCTCTCTTTGTGGCTAAGGTCACAGGGTGAATTTCACAGTCTGTGACACCCTGGCTGAAATCCTATTCCACAGGGCCAGCAGGTGAGCAATTAGAGAAAGTGGCCAAAATTGCTTCCATGTTGGTTTTTTCGTCCTTCTAAAAATATCTGTGCTATGACTGTTGGCCTGTGTGTGTGTGTGTGTGTGTGTGTGTGTGTGTCTGTGTATATGTGTGCAAATGCATGGATGTATGTGTGAATGTGTGTGTCTGGACGTGTCTGTGTGTGTGCATGTGTCTCTTTGTGTACGTGTATGTGAACGTGCGTGTCTCTACATGCCTGTGTGTGTATATGAACGTGTGCATGTCTGTGTGTGTGCATGCCCACACTTATGCATGCCCACATGCTAAAAAGCTGGTGTCCTCATTCAGACCTCATAATGGTTCTGTTAGATGTGAAACTCTCCACTGCAGCGAGAACATCATTTCTCTGCTTATCCTTTCAAGTCTTTTCGTTTATTTAGACACCTTATTATGAGACACATACTCAAGAACATGTCCTCCTCCTCAATGACCAAGTTGTGACGTCATCTCTTATCTCCTCCCTCCCCACAGAGTTTTCCCAACTCTTCCAGGCAGAGTGAATTAACCCTGTTTTTTTTTTTTAATCGAGCATCTTGTAGAGGCTTCTATAGAAGCTGCTGTCCCATGCTGCAGAAATGTGTCTACAGGTGCGTCTTTCCCACAGCATACACTGCGGGGTCTTTTGGGACAGGGCTGTGTCATGCATTTCTGGTTTGGCAGGTTTGGTAACGTTACCCAGAACAGTATCGTTTTTAATAGAAGAGAAAATAATAAATGAATGAAGAAACGAAGGATGAAACATGAAACTTCACAGTTGTATCTGCAGAATTCTATCTCTAAAATGGGAATGATACAGGTAGCCGACTATGGTAGATGAATCAATTGACTCCATTTTTTTTTTTTACCCTTTCCTTCTGTGCCATTGAAGGCAGAAGT
Source organism: Panthera uncia (assembly GCF_023721935.1). NCBI lineage: Eukaryota > Metazoa > Chordata > Mammalia > Carnivora > Felidae > Panthera > Panthera uncia. The sequence goes on along the minus strand of NC_064811.1, from coordinate 8,867,665 downwards.
TTGGGCACGTGACTTGCTTTGGCCAATAGGCATGTGGGTGGAAGGGAGGGAAGGGGTGCCTCCTGCGGACCGTTCCTCTTGTCCCTATAATCTGGACTGCAGTGTGGAGACATAGGCAGCAGAACTGCCCCAGCTGATCCCTGGCCTGCTGTGAGAAGGAGAACTGCCCAGAAAAGCTCAGCCTAGAGCAACAGATGCAACCTAGCCAACTGCTGACCTGAGATGATAAATGGTTTTGAGCCACTGAGTTTTGGGGTGATTTGTTACACAGCACTGTGGTGGTAATAGCTGCTACTTTAACCTCATTTGGTTTTTTGATGATTAAATCAAACAATTCATGTCAAGTGCTTAGCACAGACCCCAGAACATGAAAAGCACAGATATTAGGTATCACTATTACTAATGTTCCATATTTACTATTTTTATAAAGCTAAGCTTTTGGCAACGAAAAGTTGGCAGTAAAAGAAAGCAAGAATCTATCAAAGCCAATGAGGCTGCCCCAGCTCAATCTGGCAATTTGATATTTGCTAAAAGCCTTTGGTAGAATATGAAACAGGATGATGTGCTTTGTCTGGAAAGGTCTCAGAGGATTCACACTTAAGCAGAAAAAAGCAGAGTTGGCCCAGTGGCCCTCCGGCATGGAGGCTTACATAACTGTCCCTGTCATCAGGGAGATGATCCACTAGCTTTCCTGTGGCGTTTTCATTTTGCAAAGCACTTTGTTTGACAACCACTCATGTTAACCATTCCTTGGAGCCAATCTGTACACACAAACAGACAGCTAATTCCTAGAAAGTGCCAAAGAACAGAGTTCGTAAGGCTCAAGCCATTAATTAGTCTTCTCTTTGTTGATAGGTTCCATGTTTCCATCATCAGCCTGACCTCGTGTCTGATGTCCAGAGTAAGACATCTGACTGCTGAAGGACATCCCCACCACGGGCACCCAGATTTGTGTCACGCTTAAGACGTCAAAAATGAAACTCATCATCTTCCATCCATACTACCTCTTCCCTCAATTTTTCCCCAGAATGTGGTTTCAACTGTGCCCTTTTCCCATTGAACCCACCCAGTTTCCTAACGCAGAACCTTGTGACATTCATCGTCTGCCTCCCACTCTCCCTTTGCCCAGACATCCAGATACTCATTGTCCTCAAATCACTCCACCCCACTCCGTCGTTACTTCCGTCACTTCATCTCTTTCCTGGTTTAGAGTAAAAGTTTCTCCATCTGCCTCGCTGTGGCCTCAGCCTCTCTTCTGTCACTTGTCTTTTCTCCAGGTTGTTCTCTTTTATCTGTATGGATGTGTGTGTGTGCGCGCGTGTGTGTATCTTCTGTATATACCTCATGCCGCCTATCGGACTGTAAGTCTCTTGTCTTTCGAAGTGATGCTTAGAATTTTCTTCATTCTCACCATATGTTTGGGTATCTAATCAGATTAATTAATTAATTAAACCGTTCTGACTAGATTGATCCTTAACCGCAGTCTGAATGAATACATGTCTATGTCTCCACTCCCATCTGTTAAAGCAGAGCTATTTTGAGGAAAGGCAATTAAGCCCGTAACAAATATCAGCCTGCCAGGGATCAGCTGAACCCCAGTTCAGAGTAAAGCTTTTTATGCAGGGAAGACTGTTGCTAGGATTAGTAGGGCTGAAAGGGGCAGCAGAAAAGTATGGTGAAAATGGAGGAGTCTAACCAGATAAATTACCAGAGAAATTACCAGATAGATGCAGATTCCCAAGTGTTTCTCTTCCTATTTTATCCCCATCATGTGACTCATCTTCTGAGGCTGGGAGGTAGGGAGAGGGACCAGCTGGGGTCTCGTTACAAAGATTCAAATCTTATTCCAGCACATGCTGGCTACGGTTTTCAGCTTCTGTATAATTTAATTATATCATGGGTAATACAGGGATGATTCTCTCTCAACACCTTTCTCCATGCCGCTTACCTGTTTCATCTGACTAAACGCTTTCCCTTCTTGAGGGACCAGCAGAAAGAAACATTGCTTCTGTGATTATGTTAGATCAGTGAGCGGCACTGCCCCCTGGGCTCCAACTGAGACCCTGATTCCTATCCCTGTCTTTCCAGTCCATGGGATGCCAATAACTCTGTTAGAGGTCAAAACACCCTTTACCCCAAAACGTCACTACAAGAGCTAATATTCTGAGGACAAAGTAATCTTTTCATACATTCTTCCAAGCATCGTTTTTCCTAGAGGATATTAGGGATTATAGCGATAGCGCACACCAGTGGAAAGATCTGGATGCTCCTGGCAAAGAACTGAATCTGCTCTGAGTTTGGAGGAGGAAGTCAAGGATGCTCCCAGACATGTGAGCAGGCTGACTACTCCAAGGAAGAGAACAGTGGGGCCATAATAAATATCCTTCAGGTGTCCAGGGCATTTCTTTGTCCAAGAAAGAGGACATTTTGTTTATGGTGGCTTAGGGAGGATTAGCTTGGGCAGGCAGAGCACACACACAAAATCCTCTTAAGGCATATCCCCTCCAAGCCCCCCAGTTTCCCACTTTCTGACAGCACTGGCTTTGACCTCACTCTTATCACCTGTCTGATCTTTCACCCTGGCACAGAAACAAAGATGATGAAATCGAAGGCTCAGCAAAGGAGTCTGGCTTTTCACCTTCCAGGTGTGAGGAAGAAAGCAGGGGGTGGGGGGTGGGGCGGGGGGGAATCACAGGAATGGCCTCACTCTCCAGGTCTCTCCAGGGAAGACAACCAGCAATGGCCATGAGGAGTCACAGACGCCGCCCCACATGGCGGGGTTTACGGGTCAGCAAGGGGAAGGGACACTTTAATGAATGCAGCTGGCCGTCATTTTAGCTCTTAGTGGAAGAAGAAAAGCTGCAGACAAAAGAAGCTGTCGGGACTAACCACTAGGTGGATTAGTAATGCCTGAACTTGACGGAGAAACCAGCACTCAGGGTCAAAGGATAAACTGATTGGCGGGACCTTTTTGATGCCTGAATTTTAGTGAAGCTATTAGTGCCAATTAGAACGACACCAGAGAAGAGGCTGGAAAGCTGGGGGCCCCACAGCACATCGCGAGAAGGGGTTTGACGGCTGAGACGCAAAGAAAGATGGGTGATTAGGAAGCATAATTTAGTCAATTGCTTGCGATTTGGCAGAAGTTGGTTTTTAGGACTGTTTTTGTAACCTGAAAATGGGGGCCTTAGGAGCCTTTGAAATGAGGGCAAGGCATGTAGAGTGAAACAATTTCAACTCAGGGCAGACTTTAAGAACATAAGAACTGCCATGCTGAATTGGGATCACCTTGGGCTCGGGCCACCATTTTGTCTCTGACAGGGGCACTCAAGGGAGGTGTGCATGGACAAGAATGAGCTGGCAAACACAAGAGCTAAGGAAGTACTTGAAGGTTCGTTGAGCAGTCTGTCATCTAGAAGGGCCCCTGAAACCATCTGAAACTATCAGTATGCTTGTCTTTCCAGTCTTTTGGAGTAAAACGGTTGCGTGCTGACCTCGTCCCTCACTAGCTGTGTGAACTCTGGCAAGGTGCTTCAACTTGTGGAGTTTCACTGAAAAGTTCACCTCATGAAGGGATCTCAGAAGGCTTGGGTTGGTCACATCGGATAATCTGCTGGGGGGATGTTAGACTGGTTTAACTATCCATCTGCACGTCGGGTTCTGTCAGACTCAACTACTGACATTCTGGGCTGGCCGGATTTTGTGGTGGGAGCTGTCCTGTGAATTGCAGGATGTTTAGCAGCATTGCTGATCTCAACCCCATTAGATGCCAGTATCCCCACTAACATTCTCACTTATGACGACCCAAAATATTTTCACGCATTAACAAATGGCTCCTATGAGGGTGAAATACCCTCTGTTAAGAATCATTGATTTGCATTTTTATGAGGAATCAGAAAACTTTTTCTGTCTTTATTTGTTTGAGCGAGACAGACGCGACGTGAGCGGGGGAGGGGCAGAGAGAGAGGGAGAGAGAATCCGAAGCAAGCTCCACGCTGCCAGCAGAGACCCCCGATATGGGGCTGGAACTCATGGACTGTGAGATCATGACCTGAGGCGAAGTCAAGAGTCAGCTACATCACCGACCGAGCCGCCCAGACGCCCCCCCCCCCAACTTTTTCTTCTAAGGGTCATCTAGTAGATGTTTTAGGCTTTGAGTTCCCTATGGCCTCAGTCACTGTCACCTAGCTTCCATTATCATGCAATAGCAGGTACAGCCGATATGTAGACAAATAACTGACCGTGACCCAATAAAACTTTATTTATAAACACAGACGGTGGACCGGATTTAGCCCTTGAGCTGGAATGTGCCGACTGCTGATTATGACATCGTATGATATCACTTGATGCTTCATCTTGAGCGAAGAAAAACACTTCTATTCAAGAATAGGATGCATATCATTGATAGTGCTGCCTGGAAATATCTGCTGTCATCTTTTGAGTACATCTACAGATATTCAAATGTACATACAAATTTTTTGTCAAAGACAGATATTTGAAATCTTACTATTATGTGCAATTTGGTATGCTAATATTTTTCATATGATGTTATTTATAACATAATTATTATCAATAGCTGTGCAATCGTCCATCTTATTAATATATCAAGATTTATTCACTAGTCTCTGTAATTGAATATTTCTATTTTTTCCTCACTTTTTTCCTCTAATATGAACAATGGTGCAATGAATATCTTTATATATGTGTGTGTGTATATATATATATATACACACACACACACACACATATATATATATATATCTTACTTAAAAAGTAAGAATATATTTTTTAAATGTTTATTTATTTGGGGGGAGGAGGGGCAGAGAGAGAGGGTGAGGGAGAAACCCAAGCTCGCTCCATGCTCTGTGCAGCGCCCAGTGTGGGCTCGATCTCATGACCTGAGCTGAAATCAAGAGTCTGAAATTTAACCGGCTGAACCGCCCAGGTGCCCCAAGAGTAAGAATATTTTTAAAGGCTCTGGGTCATTTGTACAAATTGGCCTTCAGAAATTTTCTTCCGGTCTTTATTCCTATCAGAGAAGTGTATATTTTGCGTTGGATTGCAGGTTTTCCCACTTTTCTCGGCCCCCGGAGACACTGCCGCATGATGTCTGCCCTCCTGGTTAACTGCCCCCACGTAGACACAGACGCAGAATTCTTAGGCGGGGGCACGTGACACTGGTGACCTTGTGACGAATTTGCCGTGTAACTCCAAATTTTTGGAATGACTCCCTTGTGCAGCCAATGGGAGCGGCTGGTCACACAAAGAATGACCCCACAAGTTTGGGACAAGCGGTAAAGGCAACACTCTCAGCACCCACGTTGCCTAAGTTGACAGTCACAGGTTGAGTGGGTGTAAAAAAATGACATAGGACTCACATAGTGGAGCTATTGACATGAAAGGAAGACCAGGAGGGGTCCCGTTTCCCTGCACAATTCCAGGGTTTGTGTCCTTTAAATGCGCGGAATATTACCATTAGGAAAATATCATTTATGTGGATCATTGGATTTCCTGTTTTTAATCCCTGCAAGCATTCTGGCAATCTTCAGAGCTAGCAGAAACCACGATCGTGCTGCACAGAAACCCCAGCTTGCACAGGCCACCCAACCCTGAGGGGAAATTTCTTATAACCCGTTCTTTCTCACCCCTCCTCCAGGCCTAGGTGAGACGAGCTAACCAGACTGCAGACCTGGGCTCTGCCGAAGGAATGAGAAACTGAGCTCTCTCACGTCTTGTGTTTTATCCTCCAGGGCCGAGTCTAACATGGGATGGGATGTCTGAGCCACACACATTTTTCCAGGGCAGAGCTGGAAAGAACTGTTGCTTTGCTTCTGAGCGCTTACTTTCTGCGGCTCATTTCATCGGGACGGATGGACTGTGCTGCCCCCGCCGCCAGAACCCTCCAGGCTCCCGATCTCAGCAAGTTATACGCAGTTGTGTTTGAAAAACCTAAGACTGCAACCACGCAATGGGCTGATTAACCTGATGTTTTCAACATCCTCACCCTGATCGCCTGCTTCTTCTTTGATTTTTAAAATTGTTTATTGGCTTTATTTAGCTTTGAAAGGCAGAGAGAGACAGAGCACGAGCGGGGGAGAGGCAGAGAGAGAGGGAGACACAGAATCCGAAGCAGGCTCCGGGCTCCCAGCCGTCAGCACAGAGCCTGACGTGGGGCTTGAACTCACAGACCATGAGATGATGACCTGAGCCGAAGTCGGACACTTAACCGACTGAGCCACCCAGGTACCCCACAATTGTCTGCTTTTAAAATGTTTCAGGTACTTTGGGGTGCCTGGGTGGCTCAGTCGGTTAAGTGTCTGACTTCGGCTCAGGTCATGATCTCTCGGTCTGTGAGTTCAAGCCCCACGTCAGGCTCTGTGCTGACGGCTGGGAGCCCGGAGCCTGCTTCGGGTTCTGTGTCTCCCTCTCTCTCTGCCTCTCCCCTGCTCGTGCTCTGTCTCTGTCTGTCTTTCTCTCTCAAAAATAAATTAACGTTAAAAAAATTAATGTTTCGGGTACAGATCCTTTGACCATGAAATGAGCATAGCCTTCAAAGATGTTTACCACTATTAGCTCGCAAGGACACTGGCCACTGGATAAGCACAGCAAATAGGTTCTCAAAGGGCGGTGACCGATTCTCCAGGTGACAGTGGGTAAATGTAACGTGGACCTTGTGAAGGGGGGCGCACGGTCCTGTGTCCGGCTCTCTAATACGGCTTCAGGCTGTTGGCCGTGTCTTGTGGTGCTCGCTGCTGTCACAACTTATCACTGAGCAGGTGACATCTGAGTAAAGAACTCACTTCCTTCACACGCTTAGATAAATGCCATCTTCCCCATGAGGTACCTCTGGCTGCTCCAGCTGGAATTGCAACCTGTAACCCACACCCGGCACAGTTCACTTTCCTGTCGTTATCCCCTCGGCACTGATCACCTCTCGACCTGCTATAACCTGAGTTGAAATCAAGAGTTGGTCATATTCACTTCTCCTGCGTATGTCCGTCTTCCTCACTGAACTGTAAGCTTTGCAAGGGTAGGTTTAATGTATTTGTGTTGGGCGGGGGTGGGGGGGTCTATTTTTATTTGCTGCTTGGACCTCATTGCCTAAAACAGCCAACACACCTCCGAAGGCCCTACCCATGGCTCAGCTTCCTTTTGGGCTAATCTAGAAGCTTCAGGGCACAGCCGTGCTGTATATGGTGTTCAGCGAGTGCTTCGTATACATTTGGAGATTTGATCAGATACTCACCACTTTGTATCTAGAGGAGAGACTAATAATTAATAGCTGACATTCCTAGGCTTTTGCTAAACAGATCTGTTCTGAAATGGGAGGGAGTTACACACTCCACTGCCATGCCGAGCACTCAGTACCTGTCAGCCGTGATTATATTTTTACCATGGTCATGCAAGGTTGGTTTTATTGCTATTTCCATCTTACCAATTAAGAACGGGGATGGAAACTGAGGCTGAGAGTCACTTTAGATGCCCAAAATAGCACGTCACCACCCTGGGATGTGGATTCAGAGCTCCCTGAGTGCCAAACTCAAGACCTTTCCACTGTATGAGACTGTTCTATGAGATTCTTCAACATACCTGGGGAAATGTGAGATAGGGGTCACTCTGCTTTTGTGACGAAGTCCCAGAGGTACAAACTTGCCCTCCAAAGACACTTTTTTTTTTGTTTCTGACAATTTTTATTGAATCAAAACATGATAACGACCCAAAATTTTTCTGGGAATTTCCTCTCAGAAACCTATAGCACTGAAAACACATTAATTAACTCTCAAAACTCACAAGGTAGGTAGCAAATTATTTTGACAGGAGATGGTCTTATTCTTAGCAACACATAAAAGGGCAGCACACAAAATGTCAGAGAGTTGTCTTAGGAAAAACAGAATAACTCCCACATACTTCCTAAGTTCGAGGAGAGGGTATGTATTAAAGCAAAGAAGGGTAGGAACAAAATTTGAGACGTCTTAGTGTCTCTTGCCATGGGTGAAGGACTTCAGGGTATGGTTTTTGTGCTGTGCTTCGTGAGGTCAACTATTAATCCTCAAAAAACATCGTTGTGTCTCCAGAATTCTTTTTTAATTTTAGAGAGAGAGTTGACATGAGCAGGGGAGAGGGGCAGAGAGATCAAGAGGGAGAGAAAGAATCCCAAGCAGGCTCCATGCTCCGTGCAGGACTAGATCTAGTGACTCTGGGATCATAACCTGAGTTGAAATCAAGAGCTGGTCATTCAGCTGAACCACCCAGGCGCCCCATCCAGAGATATTTTTCCCCCGAATGTATATGGCTCAAGAATTACGTACATCTTCCAGTTTAATATTTATTCTACACAAAGCGTATAAAACGCATAGAATGAGATCTGGCTCTTTGTTAAAACATTATTTATTGTCTACTCCTGGGTAAGGCACGGACGTAGAAGATGCAGAGACAAATGCTCCCTTTGCCATGATTCCACTACATCTCGTCTCTTCTGTATTAATAACAAAATTCATTAAAAGGTGGATTTCCCTTTCACCTGATGTGAGATGAAGATTTGAGAATAACTCGAAATAGAATCTTGGAGTGCTACACGTTACATCTCGTCTCGTATCAACTGGTCACTGGGCTATGCCCTAAACATTCAAGGATACTAACTCTTAAGGATGGTCTGGTGTGCACGACAGGTGACTTGACTGTGGCAAAATCAAAGCCCGTAAAATAAATGATTATCAAAGTTCCTGCAGCTGAATGCTTGTGGAAGTGGGGTTTGCTCTCTGACCTCTGACCCGAAGCTAGTGATCTTTCTGAGGTATCCACCAGTGGAGCAAATGGCTTTCATTTTGCTTTCTCGCCAAGGAGCTTATCCAACCATCTTCCTGTGTGAATCACAACTTCTGCTTCCTTAAGCATGCTTCTGAGACTTAGCTCTTTCCCCCAAGCCTTTGTCATTCAAAGAACCTCATGGCCTGAGGTTTGGGGCTTATAGTTGTTGGCTCAGACTGGGGTTTTAGACCGCTAGCGATGACATGTCAAAGTACCACAGACTGGGTCACTTGCACAATAGAAATCTATCGACTCACACTTCTGGAGGCTGGAAGTCTGAGATCAAGGTGTGGGTGGGGTTAGTTTCTTTGGAGACCAGCAGTAGATGGCTATCTTTCCTCTGTGTCTTCAGGTGGTTTTCCTTCCGTGCCTCTGCTCTAACGTCCTCCTCTTCTAAGGACCCCAGCCATAGTGGATTAGAGCCTGCCCTAAGAACCTCATTTTAGCTTCACCTCTTTACAGAGTGGAAGCAGGGGAGAGGGGCAGAGGGAGGGAGAGAGAGAACCTTAAGCAGGCTGCACACTCAACGCAGAGCCCGAGGCGGGGCCTCATCCCACGACCCTGGCACCATGACCTGGGCCCAGATCAGGAGCCGGACACTCAACCGACTGAGCCACCCAGGCACCCCTTAACTTTATCTCCGCAAAGACTCCATCTCCAAACACTGTCACACTCTGAGGTGCTGGGGCTCAAACGTCAACGCATGAATCTTTCTTTGGCGGGGGCGTGGGAGGATACAATTCGGCTCATAACACCGGATGTACAGAAACAGTAAGATCGGTAACCTGGAGGCAAAATGACACCGATGACACCTATAAAATAATAAACGCTTTCATTCAGCTTCTACACATGCCAGGGAATTTACAAGTTTTATTTCACAGCGAAATAACAGCAGAGCAGATTGGCTTGTGAGGCCCGTTGCCTAGGTCGGATGGCTAAGAGAGGTCGGGCAGTTTGCCTAAGGTCACAGAGCTAGTAAGTGGCACGGCCTGAGAGTCATTTTGACCTCCAAAAAAGCTCTGGAGTTTGCTCCCAAACTGGATGCGAGGGCCGGGGCACCCTCCAGGGGGCGCTGTGGCCGCAGCGCATCGCAAAGCTTCTCCTCGGAGCCGGACCGCTCTCGACCCACAAGGGTAGAAGCCCCCCGGTGGTGGTGGTGACAAGAAACATCTGAGGCCAGAGGCGCTGTGGGTCCCAATGGGGCATCAGAAGTCTGTCATGAAGGGCCACTTAGCCAGACCCCAGAAGGCTGAAGGACGTTTAAGTACTACGCGTTCTAACATGCAGACAGCGCGGCTCTCCCCACCAGCCAGGCTTGAAATCAAAAAAGCCCAATGCCATTGCCTCTCTGAGGGGCAGGCTGTCTCCCAGGAATGTGGCCATGATAAACGAGAAATATGTATAAAGTGCGAGCCCTTGCCCCAAAGGGTGCTGCATAAATGCCGGGTATTATACCATTGTTTATTTGGGCTACCCAAGTGCATTGGACTGAACAAGAGTATTTCTTTCACTGACAACCGTGGTCATTGTGGTGAAAAGATTTATGTTACGACACATGAATGATGCCTCTGTGTACATGCGTGTGTGTGCGTGTACGTGTGTGTGTTTGTGTGTGTGTGTGTGTGTGGTAATATTTGGTGTGCTGCGTTAGGGAGATGGGGGCTGCATTTAGCATTTATCCTGGAAAATGAGCTGGAAATTTCAGGAAAGTTTTGGTTACCCACAATTCCCCTCTGACAGACTTTCCCAAGTTTCCAACTTAATCACGGAATCTTTAATTTGAAGGGGCGCTCAGGGATCGCCCACTCCTAGTCTGTGCCTACTCTCAAACGCTTCCCTGTAACATTCTGGAGATGCGGTTAACCAACTTCTGCTTGGACACTTTTGCTGATGGGGAACTCACCACCTCTGAAGCGACATTTGTTCCCGTTGAAGACAGTGTAAGGGGAAGGCAGGAAATAACATTTATAGGGCATTTTGGATATTTTAGGCACTGTGTCCAAAACTTGATAGATGTCATTTTATTTACCCCTCATCATAACTCTTGGAGGTAAGTTCTGCTGCTGTGATTATTACCATCTTCGGGGCTTACTATAGACTAAGCCCTCCTCCGTGTGCTTTAGACATATTAAGCCATTTCAGCTTTCCAAATACCCTATGGGGTGGGTACTCTTATTTCCCCCATTTTATGGATGATGAAACTGAGGCTCAGAGAGGTTAAACAAATCACTCAAGTTCACACAGCTACCAAGTAGATTTGAATACAAGCCGTAGGGTCCAGAATCCACACTCCTTACTGTTATGTTCTGCTGTCTCTTATCATCCTGAAGTTAAGGACAAAAAATACCAGGTTGCAGAGAGGTTTAGTGACCAGTCGTAGGTCACATCAGAGTGATGTGAACTCGGCTCTGTCTGACGACGAACGCTGCTTGTTTACCTAAGTCCACGTGGCCTTCAATTATATGACAAAATACTCCCTGGACCGATTGTAACAAAACTGACCGCCATCCAGTTGCATGCATGAAAGCAGGCTCCGCTCTCAGTCCTCCACAGTCCCCTGGAAGGTTTGTAAAGCGACTCATGTTGCCCTCAAATCTAAAATTGCACACTTAGCCTTTGCTCTTTGCGATCTCTGCCTGCTCTATTCTCCTTTAGATTTTTTTTTTTGGGTCCCCTTTCTACTAGAGAAGGAATTTTAAAGTGGGATAGCCATTCCTGAGCTTGGATTATAGAGAGTGGTCTAGATGATCCAAAATGAACAAAGCTGTAATCTTCCCCTTTCATTTATTCAGCTAGTTCGTTGGTTGATACGTACACAAAACATGTGTTCAATTATCTGTCACATATCAATGTTCAGCTACCTGTCATGTGCCCGACTACGCAGAGCCACATATATCTCATACGTACAAGCCTGTTACTGGCCTATGGGATACTCATCCCTTTAGCTAATCACTCGTGCCTCATATTTTCATAGCTATCCCCGTATGAAAATATTGGCATCTGGTTGCCAAGTACCCTTCCTTCTTCATTTTAAAAATACTCTTGGTTGTCTTGGCTGTAACTTTCCCCATTGACTTTAGGATCAGCTTTTAAAGTTTGCTAAAAATTTCTATTGATATTTTTTCATCACAATTGCACTTAAAAATCCTTCCATGTAAGGACAGCAGACACCTTCGTGACATTTAATCTTTTAACTTGTGGTCATGTTGTCTCTCTCCATTGGAGTTGTATTTTTTTTTTTATTTGTATAAATTTCACAATATTCTCTATAAAGGCCTTAGACACAATTTTGTTAGATTTATTCTAAGGAGGTTTACATCTTTGATGTTGTAAGTGTTCTTATAATATTGTTCTTTACCATAACTTTTTACCTTTTTAATAATCTTTCTCTTTTTTAAAAAATGTTTTCAGCGTTTATTTATTATTGAGAGAGAGAGAGAGAGAGAGAGAGAGAGACAGACAGAGAGAGAGCATGAGCAGGGGAGGGGCTGAGAGAGAGGGAGATACAGAATCTGAAGCAGGATCCAGGCTCTGAGCTACCAGCACAGAGCCCGATACAGGGCTCGAACTCACAACCGATGAGATCATGACCTGAGCCAAAGTCGGACGCTTAACCGACTGAGTCACCCAGACTCCCCTCTTTCTCTCTCTTTTTAGGTTTATTTATTTTGAGACAGACAGAGAGAGAGAGAGAGAGAGAGAGAGAGAGAATGCAAACAGAGAAGGGGCAGTGAGAGAGAACTCCAGGCAGGCCCCACACGGTCATCGTGGAACGTGACACGGGACTCAAACTCATGAACCGTGAGTCATGACCAGAGCCAAAATCAAAAGTTGGATGCTCAACCAACTGAGCCACTCAGGCACTCCAATGTTTTAATGACTTTTTATATTTTAATTAGGTATTGAATGTCAGGAATTTTTGCAATAGGTTTGGCGGAGACTTGGAGTTCTGGAAGGTGCAGCAACCTTCCTGGGGGCCTCGAGGTGAGGTAAACACTAGTGTAGAGGGATCAGGCTTCAGGACCTCTTCCCCTGCACAATGTGGGCTCTGCGATCTGTACTTTATCCCATGAAAAATGGGAACCTTTGGGATATTCTAAGTAGATTGTATTATCTAGCTGCTCAATGGAAATGTGGCAGAAAAGCAAGAATCCACACAGGGAGATCAGTCTGGAGTCTTTTTCAGGAACCTGAACTAGTAAAAATCACTGGACCTCATGGAATACACATGCCACTCCACCTCTAGTGAAGGTGGGCGACAGGATTAATGTAAGACGTGTTTTGTAAAAACCATTGACAGGGTTTACTGATGGATAGATATTGGCAGTAAGTGGAAAAGGATAAGGGATCATGCCTAGGTTTTTGCTTCAATCATCTTGGTGGATGGGGACTTTGATTAAGTCAGAGAAGACTAGAGGGGAAGGAAGTAGGGGTGTGTGTGTGTGTGGCTGTGTGTGTGCATGTGGAGAGACAGAGAGAGAGAGAGAGAGAGAGAGAGCAAGTGGGGGAGGGACAGAGAGAGAGAGAGGAAGACAGAATCTGAAGCAGGCTACAGGCTCTGAGCTATCAGCACAGAGCCCGATGAGGGGCTCTAACCCATAAACTGTGAGATCATGACCTGAGCCACCCAGGTGCCCCAGACAAATATTTTTAAAATTTTTGAGTGTTAACAAATGGGTGTAGTGTTTGGATAATGTGTTAGATAGTGGAGAATTTATACCTCTGAAGACAAAGTAGGTACCTGTTTTTAATCATTGTATTGGTTTGTGGATCAGGAGAAACTGTGTTAGGCACTTTTTATTTTAACCTAATAGTTTATTACTTGTATATAAGCATTTTATTGGGTTTTAGAAAATTGGTTGTAGGTTTGAGACTGACACATAACACATTATGATTTTTTTTCTATTTAAAATAATAGGTAATAACTTCCAGTTACCCTTTTTGTTTCCGGTTTTCATGAAAGGACACGCATTGTTCCAATATGTGGGAGGCGCCTCCGGAAGGTATTCACATTTATGTGACTATTACAGTTGCCTTCAAAGGTTGCCTGGACATAGAAGAGAAGGGGGCTTAGGATCTGAGCCCAGAGGCACTCCCACTTTTAAACAAAATGCTAAAGAGAAGGAGAAACCAGAAAGGAATAAATGAAGAAGGTGTGGCTAGTTAGGTGGGGGAAGAACCAGGTCAACGTCATAAGGTGGAAGGAAAGGGAAGAAACTGTCTTCTGTCAAACAGGAGGAGGGAAATAATGGTGAACTCTGATAGCAGAGCACAGAAGTCATTGATCTTCGCAAGAATCATCTCTACGAAGAGGCAGGGATGATACGGAAACAGCAGCGACAGCCAACTGTTTGAAGACTCTTGCTCGGGAGAGCAGACCGATGGAGTCAGAGCTACAGAGGAATATGGCACTGAGGGAGGGTTAGTTCAAGACACGATGTGATAGATCATGCCCCGCATCTGATGAAACTTACCTGGTAACAAGAGAGGAACATTGTAGAAAGGAAATATTCAAGTACAAATTCTTTGGGCAACTGGGTGGAAGGTGTGGCTTAGAAACGAGAAGATGGTATGTACAATGGGAGAAAAAAAATAGGACAGATAGATAAGGATAAGGTGGTCTTGTGGCCTTAGGGGTGAATTCTGTTGAATAAATTACTGAATGTATGTACCCATTATTTACTAGGATTGTGAACGAAAGCATAGGGCATGGTCAGTAATGGTCTTGGTATGTGCAGAAGCAAACGAAAACGACATCAGAGAGGATGAAAATTTAGGCAGAGAATTTAAATAATAATAGTGATAACAGCATTATTAATAGCGTAAGAGGAAGAGGACGAGTTCCAACAAAGAGGAAGTTGAGGATTTTACATTTATATTCTCTAAGTCACTGAATTTTCAAACACCACTGAGAGGCAAGCCTTATCTATGTGTGCACAAAGTGAGGTGCAGAGAGCTTAGGTAAGTTGCCCAAAGTCACACAGATTCTAAGTGGAGGAGCTATACGATTTGAACCCAACACTGCCTGGCTACAAAGGCTGCATTGTTGAGTACCCTGTAATTCCAGAGTATGGCCACACAGACATGAGGGGGAGAGCTTTTCCAGTTGGGGGAAATATCATCACCACAGGCAAAGAAACACAAGGATGTCCGAACAACATGATTAGCCCAGAGTGACTGGAACATACAATATGTCTGTGTGTTCCCTACAAACAGACTCTGAGATGATAAATTGTGTTTAAGTGAATTTTTTTTTAAAGGAGAAAGAAGACAGGAAGGAAAGAAAGCCAAATAAAGATGAAATCTTGGGTAAAACTCCCACTTAGTGTAGGATGATCCTGATGGGTGATTCTGGAGTGGAGGTTATACCTCAGATTTGCCCCAATATGAGACCAGGAATCTTGGCTGTCCCGCTCTTTAGTCAATTGGTTATTGGTTAGACATGGAAGAGGGAGAAACACAGAAATGGATTCAAAAGATGCAGGGAGATTGGGTTGGAATGGAGTGGTTGGGAAGGAGTGAGAAGAGCTGCGAATCAAGATAAATCTATGGTCAATCTACTCAGGGGGATCCAGTGCCAGGATGGAGAGTTTGAAATTTACTCTCCACTAATCAGTTGCTACTGACAAGCATTATTATTATTTTTAATGAAGGATCTGTGTGGTTGTGGAAAAATAAATGTCAACACAGTATAATAATAGACCACTACAAATAAGGGGTGCTTAACATTCCTCTCCTGGGTTGAGCTAGACAGATTTGGGTTTGAGTCTTGGTTAGAACTGGAAAAACTAGAAAGCTCAGCATACTGTTTCTATCAATCATTTGTATCTTTAGACTAGTGTTTTAAGTAGGATAATTTGTCTGCAAGTAATAGGAAACTGCCCTTCAGCTGGTTTAAATAATATGGAGGCAGAACCCTCTAGCCCAACTCCAGTTTGGTGAAACGAAGCCAGAAAACAGCATTATCAAGATCATCAACTTCCTCTTTTCAATTGTGACCCTCTCAGTATGTTCTTTCTGCCCCTGTCATGATTTTAAGACAGCTGTCACATTTGTAAGCGCCATATGCAGAAACAACAAGGTCTAGTGGAGGAAGGGGAGCATTATTACACCTCAGTTGTCTCTCTTAGTTTTAAAGGAAATATTTTCCCAGAAGTCGCTCAGCTGACTGCCTCTCACATCTTATTGGCCAGAAGTGCACCCTCTTCCCTCCATAATCCATCATTGGCAAAGGGAGGGACCTTCAATGTTTTGCTTCAACCAAATAAAATTTGGGGCTGGTGATACTACTAACCTTCTCCGAAGGGCGTGGCTACACGGGGGAGGATAACATAATCAGAACAAATCTAGGTTTTGTTAGAAAAAGAAGAAGGGAAGCTGATCGATCTTGGGTAAAATTCCCACTTAGTGTAGGATGATCCTGATGGGTGATTCTGGAGTGGAGGTTAGACCTCAGATTTGCCCCAATATGAGACCAGGGATCTTGGCTGCCCCACCCTTTCACCCATTTGTTATTGGTTAGAGATGGAAGAGGGAGAAACACAGAAACAGATTCAAAAGATGCAGGGAGACTGGGTTACTATGTCTGCTTTGACCAGGAGATTGTGAGCATTAGAGATGAGCTCAAGGAAGTTCAAGAAAGCTCTTTTTAAAAAGTACATTATGAGTCCCAAGAGAATTTAAGTTTAAGAACTTTTATATGTATGGTCAGTTGTTGGGAGCTGTAAATGGAAAGCAGGAAATAATCTCTCTCTCTCTCTCTCTCTCTCTCTCTCTCTCTCTCTCCTTCTCTTTCTATATCTCCTGTCTTTCTTTATCTCTCCTCTCTTTCTTTATCCCTCCACTCTCTCTTTCTCTCTCTCTCTCTTTCTCTATCTTTCTCTCCATGCACTTTCTCCCAAGCTCCCAAAGCATGCATTCACTATTTTCTACCTATAAACTAAATTTTCTTTTTTTTGTATCAGGTTGGTTGTTGTCACCCTGGTCCCAATTGTTTGTGGCTTTTGGGCTCCAGCTGGCTACATTCTCTTCGTTTTCTAATTCTAAAGTTCCTAAAAGCTTATGACGATTGGCTTAGCTCATATTTTTCTTTCCAGCCATAGGATGTTAGTCAGTCTTTGGGGAAGCTGAAGTGGAGCAAATGCCCACCCTGATCCAATTGTTTGTGACAGCAGAGACTGTGGGTGAAGGCAATTCACCTTTAGCAAAATTTATGGACAGGAAGTGTGAAGGACAGTCACTTGCAAAACATGTCTAATACAATTATGTTCTTTTAAGCTTGTACCGATTACGTAAGAAAAATATTTATAAAGTGAGCACTCAATAAATTTTAATTCCTTTCTTTCTTCCTTAATTCAACAACCATTCATGAAACATTCACTTTCTTCCAGACATTGAAGATTCACAGATGAAAAAGACACAGTCCTTAAAAGAAGTCACAGCTGGTCAGATAGGCATTCTTCAGCAGTCAGTCAAGAATACTCAGGGTATAAACAGAATATGAACATGTAACTCAACCTCAAGCCAACGCTTGATCTGAATCTTAAAGTTAAACAGACAAATGTGGGTGAGGGATTAAGAGCATCAGAAACTGATGACATTGGATGGCCTGTGTGTGTCACTTTCAGCAACCTTATTAACATTTTAGTCTTTGCAGCTCTGGATTTGTGCGTTGCAGCAATGACGTGGAAAACAGCAAGAAGGTTGATTTTATTCTAGTTTGGATAGGAGCTAAACGATTAGGCAAATGCCAGACATAGAAAGACATTTTGGAAGGCCTTCAAGGAAGTATTTTTTTTTAATTGGAATAATGCAAGAGTTTTGAATATGGGTAAGGTAGAGTAGGCCCACTCCACATTTGCTGCCCCACAGACGGCAGCTATTAAACCTGGACCGAATGCATGAAGAAGCTTTTTTTTTTTTTCAGATTCTAAAAAAAAGAAATAGTAGCAGAGGGGTCGAGGAAGAGGAGTGGAATTCAAAGTACCACTGAACTCTCAGTGAGTTTTCCCTTCTTGTTCATTCTAGTATCCCTGACCCTGGATGCAACATAGCCCGGAACCTGAAAGTGGGACTTGTGTGGGTCCCCTCCGTGTTGAGAGAACACGAGGAGAAGCACTCTAGTTCTGGCTCAAGTGATAAGAGCTAATTTCCTAATGGACAGAGAGGAATAAACATCCCAGTAGAGGGAGTAAACATCCCACTCAAAAACAAAAAATCAATTTTCTCATACTGCAGCCCATAGCTTCACAAACATCTAAAATTCTGAGGTGGTCAAGACTTCCTCTCCGATCAGAGAAGCTGTTGTTTCAAGAGGGGTGAGAAAACTCCACGTATATTTTTTCTCTGTGTCCTCCACGGTTTGACTCCACACACGTATGCTGTCACAAGAGAACAACAGGAGAGTAAAACAAATAAAGCCTCAGTTTTCAGGGTCAAGGACTAAAAGGGGGAGTTCTAGAAAATCAAGAAACTATAAGGAGAATTCAGAGAGGGAACTGTTCCAGAAAATGACCCTAAAACTTGTTTGTGAATGTCTGGACACACTTCAAGCTGTGTACATGCATGGACACACTGAAAAAATATTAAAAAATGTTCATATGATTTAAATGAGCCCTGGAATGTCATAATGCAATACTCAATATATCCGGAATACAATTAAATAATTACTCAAGAGATGAAGAAGCAGAAAAATATCACCTCACAGGGAATCTGACAGTCCACAGACCCTAGAGTGAATATTGGAATCGTCTGACAGACTTAAAAGCAGCAATTTTGAAAATGCTTCCACAAGTTAAGGTGAACACTCTTAAAACAAGGGGGAAGATAGAAAGTCTCAGCGAAGAAGGGCGCCTGGGTGGCTCAGTCGGTTAAGTGTCTGCCTTCGGCTCAGGTCACGATCTCGCGATTTGTGAGTTCGAGCCCCACATCGGGCTCATTGCTGCCAGTATGAAGCCCACTTTGGATCTTCAGTCCCCTCCTCTCTCTGCCCCTTCCCCACTTGCACTCTCTCTCGAAAATAAATAAATAAATAAATAAATAAATAAATAAAGGAAGGAAGGAAGGAAAGTTTCAGCAAAAAAATAGAAGGTATAAAGAAGAGCCAGGTGTAAATTTAACACAAAAATGCAACTAACAAAAAGTATAGAATGGTCTCGATAGCAAAATAGAGACGTTAGGAAGAAGAGTCAACACACCTGAAAGGGATCAATAGAAGTTATTCAATCTGAAGCACACACAGAAGAAAGATTGAGAGGAAAAATGAACAGGGATCTGTGGTACAATACAAAAATATTTGGCATTTAAGATATGAAAGTCTCAGAAGGAGATGAGAAATAGTACGAAAAAAAAATATTGAATAATGATGGAAAAACCTCCCAAATTTGGCAAAACCACAAAAGAGGAAATGCACACCAGGACACGATGTAATCAAACCTGTGGAAACTAAAAACAAAGAAAAAATCTTAAGACAGAGGAAAGTGATGCATTATTTAGGGAAACAACTATTTTGATGACGAGAACTTTCTCATTGGAAAGCAAGGAGGCCAGGAGGAGGTGAAACACCTCTAAAAGGCTGGAAGAAAAGAATAGTCAACCCAGAATTCTCTATCAAGTGAAAAGTTCCTGTAGAAATAATGGTGAATAATGTCATCCTCCAATAAAGGGGAACTAAGAATTTGTTGTCAGCAGACCTATTCTAAAATAATCTCTACAGAAAAAAAATCGGACAGAATACAACTATATCCTGTCTATATGAAATTCATTTCAAATATAATATTAAAGTTAAAATAAAAGTGGAAGGATGGGAAAAGATATATATGTGAACATTAATTAAAAGAAAGCTAGAGTTAATATCTAGCTATATGAATACCAGCCAAAGTAGATTTTGGAACAAAGAATGTTACCAGGGATAAAGTACAACATGGAATATTGATAATAAAGTCAGTTCACCAAAAAAAAAAAAATCATCAAGAAATTAGAAAGTATAAATGAATGTATAAAATAAGTCATCACAATAGAACTTCAAAACATATGAAACAATTTTACAGAACTGAAAGGAGTGGGATACAAATCCACTATCATATTTAGATATATAAACTCTGTTGTCAATAATTCAACTGCTGCTCTGGGTAATCAATAAAGTTAGTGGACATAAGTCCATGAGGATATAGAAGAACTGAATATTAGCATCAATCAACTGGATTTTTTTTTAAATTCATAGAAAACTCCAACCAATAACAAAAGAATGCACATTATTTTCAAGTGGACACAAAATATTCACCAAGATAGAGCATATTCTGGGTTACAAAACAGAGTGAAAAATTCAAGATACTTGAAATAATACAGAATTTATTCTTTTGCCATAATAAATTAAACTAAAATTAATAGCAAAGATTACAGGAGAATCTCCAAACACTTGAAAATCAAATAATGTGCTTCTAAGTAATCCATGGTCGAACAAAAAGTTTCGAGGGAATTAAGAAACTATTTCAAACTAAACAAAAAAGGAAAATAAAATATATCAAAATTTGTGGGATGCAATTAAAGTAGTTCATTGAGAAAAAATAATGGTATTAAATACTTATGTTAAAAAAGAAAGATCTCAAAACAATCATCTAAATTCATACCTTAAGAAACTAGAAAAAGAAAAACAAAATGCACCCAAACAAGTAGAAAGAAGAAAAGGATAAAAATAAAGGCAGAAATCAATGAAATTTACACAGAACAGTAGATCAAATCAAACAAAAAGTACATCAAGAAATCAATAGAGTTGATATATTTCTATTAAGACTGAAAAAGGAAAAACAAAAGAAATAAGACAAAATTTACCAACCAGGAATGAAAAATGAGATGTCATTTAATAAGCCTAAATATTAACAGAATAATAAAGGATTCTGTGAATAATTCTGTGAACATAAATTTATAACTTAAGCTGGATGAAATTTACCAATTCCTCAGAAATCATAACTACCAAACCTCACCCAAGATGACACAGATACCTCAAACATAGCCCTAATTATTAATAAATTGAATTTATTCATAAAAAAACTTTTCAAAAAAGAAATCTTCAGGCCCAGGTAGATACACTGCTGAATTCTACCAAACACATAAGGAAGAACTAATACCAATTCAAATCAATCTCTTCTAGAAAATAGAGGAGTGAACACTTCATTTTATAAGGCAAATACCAAAACCAGAAAAATATAGTACAAAAAGGAAAACAACAAACCAAATCCTTTACCTACATAGACACAAAAATCAATAAAATATTAGCCAATCTATACAATACATGATGATCAAGTGGAATCTTTCCAGAGAATGCAAGGCTTATTCAATATTTGGAAATCAGTCAATGTAATCCACTATATTAACAGCCTGAAAAAAAAAGTATGATCATATCAATAGGTACAGAAGAAACATTTGACAAAATACAGTATCATTCATAATAAAAATTCTCAGCGGCGCTTGGGTGGCTCAGTTGGTTGGGCTTCCGACTTTGGCTCAGGTCATTATCTCATGGTCTGTGAGTTTGAGCCCCAAGTCAGGCCCTGTGTTGACAGCTCAGAGTCTGGACCTGATTCAGATTCTGTGTCTCCCTCTCTCTCTGCCCCTCCCCTGCACGCCCCTCCCTACTCATGCTCTGTCTCTGTCTCTCTCAAAAATAAATAAACATTAAAAAAACAATTTTCTGCCAACTGAGAATAGAAGGGAACTTCCTTAAGCTTGTAAAGAACATCTAGAAAAAAACCTAGAGCTAATATCATACTTGAAATTTCTAAAATTATTAAAGAAAGGCAAATGAACTAGAATTGTCAAATGGTAGAATAAATTTGGAGTACTCACATTACTTGATTTTAAGACTTACTATAAAGCTACACTGAACATAGCATCATGGCATTGAAGGGATTGGTACATAAATTAATGGAACAGAAGAGAATCTGTAAATAGACCCACACATATGTAGCCAATTGATTTTTGACAAAGATGCAAAGGCAATTCAATAGAGAAAGGATAGTCTTTTCAATAAATTGGTTTGGAAAAAATTGAGTATCTACATGCAAGATATTGAACTTCAACCTAAATCTCACACTTTCTACAAATATTAACCCCAAATGGATCACAGACCTAAATGTAAAATATTAAGCAATAAACTTTTGAAAAGTTTTGTGACCTAAGGTTAAGCAAGAAGTTACTAGACATTGTCCTCAAATCCTAATCCAGGAAATTTTTAAAAAATGATAAATTGGGCTTTATAAAAAAAAAAATTAAATTACTCTGGTCACAGACGAGGGGGAAATATTTAAAAATCACATATCTGACAAATGACTTGTATGCAGAACATATTTAAAATTCTCAAAACAAGTCAACAATGAGAAAGCAAAAACCCACTTTAAAAAAAAATGGGCAGAACCTCTGCACGGACACTTAAACAAAGAGGGTATACAGAGGACAAATCAGCACGTTACAAGATGCTCAATGTCATAAGCCATTAGGAAACAGTAGAGAACTATTGGAATAACTAAAGGATACTGACAATATGAAGTTCTGGACAAGATGAGGAGCAACTGGAGTGCTTGTACATTACCAGTGGGGATGTGATATGGCAGAGCTACTATAGAGAAAAAATGTGGGCAGTTTGTTATAAAGTTAGAAATACACTTATCATATGACACAGCAATCCCCTTTCTAGACATTGATCCTCGTTTCATGGAACCTTATGTTCACACAAAACACCTACATATGAATGTTTACAGCAGCCCTGTTTATAATTGCTCCCAAACAGAAACTCAAATTTCTTTCAGTGGCTGAATAATCGGAACAAACAATCAGTCAAACAAACAAGCAAACTGTGGGAGATTCATACAATGGGATAGTTTTCAGCAATAAAAAAGAATGAACCAGAGATACATAAAACAATTTGCATTCATTTTAAAAACATTATGTTGAGTAGAAGAGACTAGCCTCAAAGTTTACATGCCCCATGATTGCGTTTATATGATGGTCACAAAAGGACAAAATTACAGTGATGGGAATATATCGATGTTTGCCAGGGTTAGGGACAGAAGAGAGTGTAGCCATAAATAAATGTTAGTTTCAGGTGGTTACAGAACTGTTCTATCTCGTGATTGTGGTGGTGGTTACACGACTCTATACAGAGATTACAAGTCACAGCACCGTGTACTCAAATAAAGTCAATGTTAAGAAAAAAATATGTTGAAGACGGATTAAAGATTGGGGGGTGGTGCGCAAGTCAGGGGCATTTTAGCCCTTCCAGAATTGCATTGAATGACTTCAGATCCTTCAGCAGGGAGTTTGAAAATCTGTGCAGAGACGTGCAGTCTTTGGGAGGAAATTTCCCTAGCTGTAAACTGCATTAGGAAGTCCTCCTCCTTGAACATGATTTCCATCTTTGCACAGGAGCCTGTGCCCCCAAGCCCCTTAGCCCCAGCGTTCTGAGCAATGGTGAGGTAAACCAGCTCCAAGTTCTGAGAAAGGCAGAACAAGAACTTGGCTGGGCTCAGAGCAATAAACGACACAGACTCCAGGTGTTTTGTAAAGCAGTGACACGTCAGCTCATGAAAGATACAATGCAGTGGGCCCAGGAGCCTGCCCATGTATGCGGTGACATGACTGTATTTTATGGACTGAAAAGCACCATTGCAAACTGTGTGAGGTGGGGGGAGGTCAGGAAGAATTAGACGTTTGGTTGGATCGATTCCACAGTCTTAAGAGAGACCAAGTGCACAATGATGGCTTTTGTTTTCTTAACTGTTTTCTTAAACAGTATGAACTGTAAGATGTGATGTGAGTATGTTTTCTAAAGTAATTAGCATTATATTTATTCACTCTCCTGTCATTTCATGAGCCGGTCCTCTGAGCTAGGTGGCACTGTGAGAGACACTGGGAACGGAAGGACATCAGACACTGAGGCAGCTCTGCCTACAGGGGTGGGATCTTGAAGAATCTCAGTGGCCATCGGGACAAATCATGCCATCTAGGCAAAAAGTGAAGTGGGATCACGTCCCCAGAGAAAAGAGATACTTTGTAGATAGATTCCACGTCTTCCATAGGTAGTCAGGAAGCATGGCGGTCATAGTCCTGAACTCTGGAGCTATACAGTCTGGGTTTGAATGCCTGCTCTGGGAGTTATTCCCTGTGTGATTTTGGGTAGGTAACTTAACTTCTCTGTGCCTTAGTTTCCTCATCTGTAGACAGGAGATAATGATTGTACCTCACAAAACTCAACCAAGACAAAAATAAAGAATGTAAAGTGCAAGCCCAAGGTAGATCACCCATGCCAGGTGCATAGCAACATTCAAGGAGTGTTCTCCTGCTCAAGGATCTTGCACTCAAAAGCCACTTCTATAGAACCACTCTCCCGTTTAATTTCAGATTTGCCCAGTTTAGGCAAATCAGGAAACTGACTTTAGTACTCACTTTCTCCTGTCCTTAGCACTGTTCATCTCTGAGCCTTGATTTCTATAAGCGTAGAAAAAGAGAGGTCAGAGACTTGACCTAGGTGGACACCAAGGTCCCCTCAAACTCCAGTATTTTACACTAGGAAGGGGGGAAAAATGACACAAGCCATGGTTTTATCATTCTTAACCATTGCCTAAAGAAGCAGGTCCTGGTTGGACTGAATGCTTAGTAAAAAGACCAACATTTCCCTCTAGTGGTGAGTTCAGGGCAGTGAGCTCTCTTTCATGAACGATTCTGTTGGGGTGCTTTCAGTGTGGCATGTATATACAGGTGGACAACTCAAGTAAAATGACTCTAGGTGGTAACATAGATGAGCATGTCTCAATTTTAGTATTGCTAATTTAAATTTTTCGTGTCTTGGAAGAAACTGATGAAACAGTGCATCAGACTTGGTGATTACATGGATATTGTTTGTTCTTGGTTAAAATAGACATGAGGCACTTTAAAGAAGGTAATTAATATATTTCAGTTTTCAGTTAATAGAGCTAAAAGTCTTACAGAGGAAGCTTCAAAAACACTAGTTTTAATTTAATTTTGCTTTTCTCAAAAGTAAATATGTATGGGTTTGAAAAGCATCAAATAGTTATAAAGACTTAAGAAAAATGGCAGTCATGGCCCTACCCTAGACACGACCTTCTTCCTAGAGGCAACTGCTTGGAAATTTTTTTTAGACAAATCCTTGGCATTTATCTCCATGTTTTCCAATGACATGATTATGCTTCTAGATCTTTCTGTTTTGGACGTGACATATTGACTTCCCAATATAGAAGATGGGATTTTGCTTTCTTTTATCTACCCTCCACCACTACCCCATCTTTATCTCGTTTACTCTCCTCCATATTTCTTATCGTTCCATCCGCCCATATGCTTAGCTAGCAATTTTGTTTAGTTAATATTCAGTATTACATTATTATGATATGCACGGTCTACTCTTAATTGACCCATACCATGCAATGTGATTGTCTTTGCTTTCCTGCAAAATATGAAGCCAATGAATTTTCCTTGTTTCATTGGCTTATTCTCTATATATGTGTTATTGACTCAACTCTGAACTCTTTCCCAGTTGTGTAAATCTCTTTTGAATACACACAAATACCTCAGGCATGGAAAAATGTCATTTTCTGAGAGTAAGCCCTTCTTGACGGCTCCTCCCTGGCCTGCTGCACAGACCGTCCCCTTATTTGCCTTCACTCCGGGGATCCGTTTTGTCTCTCTCTTGTATCAGGTCACCTTCTTGGTGATCATTCCATTGTTTCCTCTTTCCTGGCTTATGCCCTTTCTCAGAGAAAGCGAAGCCAATCTGCCAGGTGCTTTCTGAGAAAGAATACATGATTAGAAAGTTTAAGACCTCGCCTGCCTCAGAATACCCTTATTATGTCTTCGTATGAAATCAGTGGATTGTGCAGAGGGGTCTTAGGGGGCAAATCATTTCCCCCCATCGTTTTTAATGGTTTTCTCCATTGCTTTCTTGCTTCCTGTGTCGCTGTTGAGACATGCAGTGTTATATTGATTCTTGATCCTGTATGTAAAACTTACTCCCTCCTCTGCAATACCTGGCCGCTTGTCTGGAAGCTTGTGGAATGTTGTTGTTTTTTTCTTCCCTTCCAATGTTCTGAAACTTTCTGAGAGTGTGCCTTGATGTAGTATAGTTTCCATGCCTGTGCTAAGCCCTTTGACACAGAAACTTATGGGTTTCAGACTTGGGAAACTGTTTAGTTATTTCTCTGGTGAATTCTTTTACCTCCAAATTTTCTCCTTTTTCTGACAACAATTACTGATATGTGGATATTAAATCTCTGGGATGAGTCACATTTTTTTTTGTTTCGTTCATTTTACATCTCCATTATTCTGCTCTAACTTTCCATGAGATTTACTGATTTTTATTTTGAAAAGCCTCTGTTGGGTTTTCATTTCTTCTCTCATGTTTTTGCATATTTCTCTACATTCATTCTGATTTCTCATAATCCTAGGAGCTCTTTTTGTTGCTCTTTGGGAGTTCCTGATTCATAGCTTTTTGTTCTTGTTTTGTAGATTAGATGTATTCTCTTATCCCTTGGAAGATACCAAAGACTGTATTTTTGCTATGTTCTCTTCTTTCTGTGTGGTTCATCTTTCTTGCAATTTCTCTCTTTCTCTCTGTTTCTCTCTCTCTCTCTCTCATTTCTGACTTTTCTATGAGATGCTCTTTTTCAATCTCAGGTGACCTTAGCTGGTTGCCAGTTTATAAGGATGGGCACTGATATCTGATTAGAAGTTTCAATTCTGTCAGTTGGTTTTCCCACCGTAGGGAAACTTAACTGGCTGTTTCCATCAGAAATTTCTGAGGCCAGTACATTAAGGTCTCTTCCCTTGGACTAGTCCAACTCTCTAGAGAGGACTCTTCTGATGTCCCGGATGTAAGTGGCTGCCAGCACTCTGAAAGCTGTGTAGGGAGACAGCAGGGAGGTCTCCATGACTCAACAGCGAGTGTATGAACTTGTACTTGTGCTTCCTTTTTTTCACCAAAGCACCCCCATCTTCATACCCCAACGTGCCTGGCATCTGCCTGTCCAGAGACTTTTTATTTTACCGTTTTTTAGGAATAACCCTCACCTTTTCTGCCAGATGAGTGGAATGCTGTATAGGCAAGGAGAGAGATCTAGTGATCTGATTCTTTTTCAATAGCGTTTCAACCTATTCCTTTTGCATTTTGTCCCACCTTCTCTGTCATCCTCAGGGATAGATGATGCTTCCAGTTTCTGAGGATTTCAGGAGTTCTGTGGTGTAAATCAAGTTGCTTCTTGGATTCCTTAACGGCCAGCTTAAAAATCAATTTCTGCACGTCTGCTAAGTGACTTACTACAACTCAGGCATCTGCTTTCCGGCTTCCAAAATTGTTATGCGATTCTCTCCTCTTTGTTCTTACGAATGCACACCTTTAAAAATAACTTACCTGTCCTTTTGGTGATTTTATGTATTTATTTTTTTGAGGGGAGGAGCCTATTAGGGAGGGAGATAGAAGTAATGTGTATGTATAGTGTGTGTTTGTGGGCGTATGCCTGTGCTGTCTCTGTTTCCTTTAACTGGAAGTCTCATAACAGTTATTTTTCAGAATTCCTTTCTCATTCTCTGGCAAAGCATTTTTAGTAGGAATCCGTCCACAATGTGACTAATAAGAGAGAAGAAAAATATTTGAAACGTAGCAGTTGCATGACATTTCTCTGGGTGTTCTATGAAGAATGTCTGACTGTTGGGGACTGAAGTGTGGTGATCACCGTTCAGGGGAGTCATAGGAGGAGAAAAGGATATTTTAGAATCCCCACCATGTGTCAGGCACCGTGTTCTACTCCTTAGCAAATGTTATCATGTTTCATTTTAATGCAGCAGCAATTCGATGAAGTAGACGTTATTATCCTTGTTTTACAAAGAGGGGAACAGAGGGTAACCCAGAAGCTAAAGAAAAACACAGAATTTGAATAAAAAACATCCAGCTAAGGTTTTCTTGAAAGAGAAGCCACTCCAGCAAACTAAATTCATTGTGTGGCTGAAGCGTGCAAGATGACTCAATAGTGCCTGGTTATTTACAATTATCCAAATTCTTTCTTGTCACAAACTCATGCTTGACTTAAAGGAAGGAAAGGGATCACCTAGAGTGTGGTCTCTGATTGAGAACAACGTTAACTCATTCTGTGACCTTGGGCACATTGCTTCACTCTCAGGGCCCCCGATTTCTACATCAGTAAAACAAGGTCATCAGAATAAATGGTCTGTTACATTCTGATGATCTATCTTGCAGATGGTGAACTGGAGGTGCTGAGAGCTTCAAGTCAGATGGGAAGTCCAATGCTCGGCCACCCTCTAACTCTCTGTTTATACTCTTTGCAAGAAACTTCCCAACAGATAGTTGGACGGCCTTCCAAATGCCAATGGGCATGAAATATGGTTTTCTCCCAAGTCCCTCTTTAGAACTGCATCTCTCCATATCCCCTTCAGGGACTGCAGGGTCTCCTCGAAGCTTAAGGTAAATAAATACTCCAAAATGTGGAATGGAAATGGAAGTCAAAGGAGGGATTGGGGAAAGGAGGCAGCGAACCTTGGGCCTTTCACCATATGGCCTCAACACTTTTGATTATTTTATGAATGCATGAGGTGACACGTTGGTTTCTTCAAAGCCATTCTTGTACATGCCTTTCAGGGTTATAATCCATGTGAATTCAGATAATGAGGTAATTAGGTTTAATGACTGAGGCAGTGATTCAGGAAGGAGAAGAACTCAAATTATTTATAATAATAATTGTTACTGATACTTGTATGATATTACTAAAGCAACATTAAAATGGTAATAACTTCCATTTGAGAAAAATGGGAGCAACCATGCATGTGATTTTGTTCAAACCCCTTGGGTCCAGATGAGGAATCTAAGACCCAGAGACACGATGTAAATCGAAAGAAAACATGTCTGAAGTTATGCTGATTACTAATTCAATGCTTTTCCGTAATACTCCATTGTTCTGTTGCTGGTTAGTATTAGTCCTTCTCCCTCTACAAACGTCATGGTGCCGATTTAGAACTAAGATTGACATCTGTATGATTGGATAGTTATTGGTTTTCTGATTACTTTGATTAATAATGATGTTCTAAGCAAAGTAAGCCTTAGGTCATTGGTAGGGAAAATAGGTCAAAGAAGGCATGGTGATATAATCCTATTTGTAACCTCTAGTGTTGTCTAACCACGATTTTGATGGTATTAGTAAAATGAAGTAAGGCCATTTTATGCTATGGCGTAAATATATTATTTTTTAAAGGTTTTCTTGCATTAAATAATTTCATTCTATCTTTTTTTAGGTACATTATATGTCAGACATTTTTTGTGTGCTTTGGAAGGATTATCTCATAAGGCATCATAATATTAAATGAAGTAGCTATAACTATTATACCCCTTCCTTTGCACTCAGAGAGGTAGGTGGGTCTCTCAAGGTCTACACATGCTATTTGGCAGAACTTGGATACACACTCAGACCTACCCCAAACTGAGAAATTTTAGATGAAGCACACTGAGGCAAGATATCACACATATTTAAGGCATGCTATATTACTGCAGCTTTTCCAACTTTACCACGCTATTCAATCCAAGCCAAATATTTCATTCATTTTGGTGGCCAATTGTCAGAGATATCTTTCTCATATCTCCATCTCGATCTCTACTTTTTACCTTTTTATCCTGTTGGTAGCAGAGTGAGACTTCGTAGGAGAGTCATATGTGAATACGTTAAGAAACAACTCATCCCAAACCAATTTATTCAAAAGACTGGCACATTGTAATATCTTATGGCTATCTTGCTCTCTCATATTACCTTATATCTTAAAAATGGACTTCTCTCATCTTTCAATTCCTTCATGGGAGGGAAAAGGTCAAACCTCTGGTTTTTGAGACTTGTGAAAATAGGTCAATTCTTCAACCTCTTTTATTTCAGTTTAATTTGTCCAAAAATAGATAAAATGAGATCAAATAAAATTATTCATTCTTTGTTCAATAATCACTGATCTTTGGCACAGCTAATTATAGTTAAATGTTCACTTCGGTAATAAATTAATTACTTAGAGTCAGAGAGGTGAGGGTTCAAAGGCTGACTTTGCCTCTTTATTAAATGACTGGAGGCATGTTTTCTTATCACAACTTATAAAAAGTAGAACCATTATCAATGCCCCACCCCCAGGGTAGCAGAGTAAAATATTACCTGTGGGGAAAAATAAACCCCAATAAACCCCTGTCACATAATCAAAGGTAAATAATTTTCCTTATTAATTTATCCAAGCTATTCATCTCCAAGACTACCACCTCTTTCTAGTATCTGGAAAGACTGTTTCTTTCTAGACCTCGTTACTGAGCAAGCATATTGCTTACACAAGGGAAGCAGTTCCAACTGTATTGAAATCGTTTGCCTGAAATGTTTTCTTTCCCATTCAACATTGCTTATTTACATGGTGTCGGATCAAATGGAAGAGAAAAGAACAATGTGATTCATGATCTTCCTCCAAGGAGGCAGCTGCGACATAAAATGATGTCTCAGGAAACAGGATAATCTGTTTGTGTGGCCACAACTCTGTGATCCCTGACCTGTCTTAATCTTCAGGAGTGGATATATGTGTGGCACTTTTGTCCCCAGGTGGAACTGAATGTTGAAAAAAAAAAAAAACACCACTATTCATTTGGATATTTTTCTTCTATCCTTGCAGATAGCTTACAAACTGTTGGTGTGGGTTTTAAATCTTCTCTTTCTTCATTGGGCTCAAGAGTTCGGATCTCCTGTTTTCTAAAAGTAACAAGGATCTTCCTGAAATACCATCTCTCTTGAGGATTTGGGATGCTCTTGAGTATCTGCCACAGTAGGAAAACAAGCTGAAGGAATGTGGAAATGTGAAGCCATCTGGCTGCTGGTCCACTTTCACACCGGCTCTAGGGGTCACTGAGAGCCCCCCCAAGGGCTGTTGAGACCCAGGTCTGACAGGAAACATTTGATCTCATTCCAGCAGTGCCCGGACATGTGTACTCAGATACGTGGCTTGCCTCTAAACACAGTGGTTAGAGGATATTTTAATTGGGGAATTTGAAGGAGGTGTTCGGAAACTGACTTCAGCCCCCTAGTTCTACTATCAACATCCCAAGTCCCAAGCACTTCAACTAATATCACATTTCATTACATGTCAAATGTATTTTTCTCTTGAGTGTGTGCCATTGGAAATCGTGAGGATTCAGTGTGGGAAGGACTTTGCTTAGTGTTAGAGGCATAACAATGAACGAATGGCTTACAGTCTTTGTCTTCCAGAATCCCCGGTGATAGGCAGGCAAACGAACAAGCATTGGCAATATGGAGCAGTGTATTAAGACAGGTTCCAGCAGAGGCTGGTTAAGACAGATTCATTCCTAAAGGGGAAGGTGGGTACCCACTTCACTCAGAGGATCCAAAATGAATAGACCTGCCATTCATTCAGCTAGTCATGAGCACTCCATTCTATGTCATACACTGTGTAATAGTCCCTGGTGAACTGTTTTAAGGTTTATATTAGTTTTTTAGGGCTTTCATATCAAAATTTCATAGACTGAGAGGCTTACACGACAGGAGTTTATTTTTTCCTAGTTCAAGAGGCTGACAAGTCCAAGATCAAGGTACTGGCAAAGTAGGTTTTGTTTTAAGCCTTCTTCTGTTGGCCTGTGGGCCAGCTCACTGTGTGTTCACATGGCCTCTTTATGTGTGCATAGAGACAAAGGGAAAGAGAGAGTTCTCTGGTGTCTCTTTTTATAAGGACACTAATCCAATCTGATGAGGGCCCCATGCTCCTGACCTCATTTCATCTTAATTACTTCCTTAGAGGTCCCATCTCCAAATACAGCCAAGCTGGGTATTGGGGCTTAAAGATATGAGTTTGGGCAGGGACACAAACATTTAGTCAAGAGGTGATGAGGACTTATCTATGTAAAGTGCGTGGAAGTGACAAGTGAGAACTCTAGATATAATAACATCTGTATATCATTGAGTAGCATTGTCAAATGAAAGACAGGGCATCCAGTTAAATTTGGATGTCAGATTAATAACAAATAACTTTAGCATAAGCATGTCCCAAATGCGGCATGGGATATACTTATACTAATAAAAACCAATTCATTATTTATCTGTAATTCAAATAGAATTGGGTGTTTTATATTTTGGTTTGCTAAATTGAGCAGCTCTCATTTGGAGCACTGTTACATTTAGGGAACTGGTTATAGCATCCTAGCAGAGGATATGGTAAAGTGGACTCATATCTTTCATTTCTGTTGCCTAGATAGTCACAAAGGCCATGGGTGACCCAAAGCAAAGTGGCATACTCATTTTTGTTCAGTCCTACTGTTATGGGCTGACTTGTCACCCCAAAATGTTCATATGCGAAGTCCTAAACCTTAAGTTTCGGAATGAGACTAGACTAGATTTAGACATAGGGTCTTTAAAGAGGTACTTAAATTAAACCGTGGTGATTTGGGTGAGCCCTATTCCAATATGACTGGTGTCATAGAGGAGGAGGAAATGTGACATAGATCTCAACAGAGGGAAAATGATATAAAGATTGAGAAAAGATAGTTATCAACAAGCCAAGGAGACAGGCCTGGATCACACCTTTCCCTCACAGCCCTCAGAAGGAACCAACACCTTGATCCTGGATTTCTAACTTCCCGAACTATGAGAAAATAGATTTCTGTTGTTGGAACCACTCAGTCTGTGGTGTTTGGTCATGGCAGCCCTAGCAAACCGATATGCCTACTTTTTAAAAAATGTTGTTGTGGTTGTTGTTGCTGTAAGTGAAAAAAAAATTCCTAACAGTTCATTTAGTGTTAGTATAATGTAGTATGCAGACCCACAGAGGGTCTAAGGTATCAGATGCTAGAAGTAAAAGAACTTTTACCACCCCTCTAGACCCACACTCTACCTGGGTTTCCCATTTCATGATGCGAAGGTTGAGGGTTAATGATCAGTCTAAGAGTGTGTCCTTAATTTTAAAGAAAATATGAAGAACTGACATTTATAGATCAGGACTACTGGAATATAAAACTGTTTACTCACAGGTGAGGAGGACAGTCAATTAGACCTCTAAGGACAGGACTGAATTTGCATGTCTAATTGTCTATAGTCAATTAGACCTCTAAGGACAGGACTGAATTTGCATGTCTACTTTATATTGCTATAGATTATCAACAATTTACAGAATTGCAAAGAGCCTGGAGACTAGGATGAGCTAAGACCAGAGCCTGTGAGGGTAGGTGCCGGAAGTAGACAGAGCATCTTTGTTTCCCACTGAAACACATTTTCCCTTCACCAGGGTTCCCGAGCATCAAACAACATTTGGAAGCGGAAACTCATTACTTTGTGCTTCGGCACAACGTGCATATTCAGGTGTTGGGAAGG
Organism: Panthera uncia; assembly: GCF_023721935.1. NCBI lineage: Eukaryota > Metazoa > Chordata > Mammalia > Carnivora > Felidae > Panthera > Panthera uncia. Next base: position 8,834,459 of record NC_064811.1, on the reverse strand, counting down.
CAAACGAGAATCCAAAGAGACCAGGTCATGCATTATTCTAAGGGGACAGTGGAAGGCCAAGAAGGAAGACATGTTCTTCCTGGCCAGTTTGCATTGGAGAATTTACAGACTCGAACAATACGAAGGGTAGTGGAGTCTGCGGTATTGTGGGACCTACTTGCGTCATGGATGAGGAAACAGAAGTACCTATTGTTGGGGGGGGGGGGGATGTCCAGTCACCTGGCATTCGGTTGAGGTGCCTGGCCTGCTAAAACCAATAAGATGCTTCTTCTAGGACATTCTGCTGCTTCAGTGCCTGGTGCCTGTTACACCTTCCCATGCCTCTCCAAAATGGTGCACAAAATGGGCTTTAACCTGAAAAGATCAAATGGAAAAAGGCAGCAGTAGTAGAAGTCAAGTGGCTTGGGTTCTGTTCACTGAGCCCATGAGGCTGTTTCAGAAAGTCTGCTTTCTGTGACTTTTGTACACCCAGCTTTTCCTCATGCCCCTTCTCTCTACCTGGAATGTGTGGGGGGGTTTCCACAGTCACAGCCACTCTCCCCCAAACTCTGGGGGATTTTGCCAGTGGCTTTTCTCCTGCCCCAGCTTTCTCTTCCCCCAACCTATTAGACTCCAGAAAATTCCCTGAGAGAGCAATCCATAGCTGATGATTTTTTTTTTTTAATTTTTTAAGTCCAAGGAAAATTGCCTGTTTATTCAATCTCTTTGAGTGCATCGAGTAATGTGCTTGAGGCACATCTATGCCCTGAGCACTTATATTCTGGGGCCTGGAATACAGTAGGGGCTTGTTAAATACCGTTAGAATGAATGACACGTACGAGCATTTCATTACATATTTATCTTTAACGTTTTAGAAGAGCTTGGGATCCTAGTGGTGGTCTCGAAGGTGGAGGTGGGAGGGAACAGGGAAGCAGTTGGAACATGATGCCATGGAACGTGGAACCTGTCTCGCTTCTGACCACCCTCATGTTCCGCCTTAGCGGGGACTCATCTCCACGTTTCAACTTGACGCTGTATTTTAGCTCCTACTTGACCTGCACCCATTTAGTTACACTGAACCAGTACTGCACTTCTCTTAAACCGAATCCATACTACTGTATTTAAGTGTTACTCATACTGAATAATTAAGTGCATACTCTACCTAAAGGAAATCAGTGCTTAACCTAAACGCAGAGCTCTATTTAACCAACCATCAATGCTACAATTCTCATGCACTTAAATTAATCACACAATGTAGGTTTTTCCCCCTCTTTTTTTTTTCCATGGGAAAAATCCAGCCCATAGTTCTTGAACTGATACCAGGAGATGATAGAGTTGCCCATGACCCTGAGCGTTTGGTGAAGTGAGGTTGGGTGGAAAACAGTTGTCCTGTGGGCTTTACATATGGTACCTTTAAGATGATATGGTAGTCTGTGAGTCTGGTGCTGCTCTCTGCGTTTTAGACGTGTCAGACCAGGCTCAGAGGGTGTGGGTGGCCTGCCCAAGACCAGCCTATGGAGAGTGGGAGACGGGACTTGAAGTCGGGGCTGTCCGACTCATGTCTTTGCTGGTTCTACCTCCCCTCCTGTCTGCCCAGCTCTGAAAGCTTGTCCATCTGTTTGTCCTGTGTAAACAGGCTGTGGGTGAACTAAGTCAGTAAAGGATCCAGAAAAAGAAAAAAAATGAAGCAGACGCAGCCCCTGGGCCCTAGAACAATGTCTCTATCCAAACCTTCTCTGAAAATTGCTGCGGAGGTTCAGCGGCTTCTCCAAAGCATCTGCCAAAGCAAAAGGGTAATAGCACCCACTGGTGGGTGGTTTTGATCTCCCCATTTCCACCATACGCTGACAAGACCGGTCAGATGTCATCCTGGTTTAACAAGTGAGGACCCCATATCTCAACCATAACTACAATCCTAGCTACTATTTGTTACCCGTTTACTCTGGGCCAAGCACAGTTATAAACACTTGTATCAACTTCTTTAATCATCTGTGGGGAAAGATACCATCATTAGATGAGGAAGCTGATGCACAGAATGGTCAATTCAATTGTCCAAGCTTCCAGTAACTGGCAAGAAGAAGGGGTGGAGCCAACTCAGATAGTCCAGTTCCAGAACTCATGCATATAACCACCATGTAGAAATGTTGGCCAGCTTGCTTGGGGTGGGGAGATTGGCCCACATGAAGTGGTAGAGATGGCCTGAGTCAAGGCTCTGGTTTACAAAGTCTACGTACTTTTTTACATGCTACCAATCTAGATCACAGAAGAATACAAGTTTGGAGTCAGACTTTGATTTACCACTTGGCCCCTCTGTGGTCCTAGACTAATCTTCTGATCTCTCTCTGCCTGAGTTTACTCATTTGTTAAATAAAAATGATCGTGACCTCCATTTCCTTATGTTCTTTTATGATTAAATGTGTTGCTGTGTGTGAAGGCTCAGTAAATTACCTGTCACATAGAAAACAAGAAATGTTAGCTGCCATCATTTTTTTTAAGCTTCAATTCATGTTGCAACATCCGAGTTTGTTAAATCATAGTTATTTCCATTACAATATGAGGTATCTTCCATATGTTTTCACTCATATGTGGATCTTGAGAAACTTAACAGAATACCATGGGGGAGGAGAAGGGGAAAAAAGTTAGAGAGAGAGAGAGAGAGAGAGGCAAACCATAAGAGACTCTTAAATACTGAGAACAAACTGAGGGTTGATGAGGGGTAGGGGAGAGGGGAAAGTGGGTGATGGGCATTGAGGAGGGCGCTTGTTGGGATGAGCCCTAGGTGTTGCATGGAAACCAACTTGACAATAAATTATGTTAAAAAAATAAAATATGAGGTATCTCAGTGTGTGGAAAGTGTCAAAGGAACTAGCAGTTCTGGGTTAACTCCTGGTTCTGAGAAGCCTATGTGGGAAAGTCTCATTTTTTTTTAATATAAAGAACGAGGAAACTCCAAAGAGCCATGTTTTCAAGGGAAAGTAAAACAAAAGCCAGACCGGTCAACTAAGGCACATGCTACATGGCAGGAGCTAGACAGAGCAGATGCACCAGATGCCGGGGAGGGGTCAGTGCAATTAACCAGTAAGAGTAGACCACTCAGATCAGATGAAAGAGGAACAAAAGCAAACTAGCTTGAACATAAGAAGAGTTTCTTGAGATTTCCGAGCTTTCCAAGATAAGAAGCTGTAGAGAGATGTGAGCAAGGTACGTTGACAGAAATACCTAACAGGCATTGCTTACCAAGTCTCTTATGTGCACATCTTTGAGGCACTAGGAAAGGTACTTTCTATAAGTGGCTGTTTCTGATATGATATTCACTACCGTATTTACTAACACTAAAAGCACAAATTTCCCTGAAGCCAGCTGTGATGGGCCAATTTGCTGAAGCCCAAGTTGCTTCATTTGCGAAGTGGTAACAGTAACTTATTTTGTGGATCGTCAGTTGAGATGAATAGTTTCAGGGATGCAGTACGTGCTCAAAAATGGTAGTACCATTTTTGCTCTAATGATTGTTTCCTAAAAAATAACCATTCCCAGTGTCCACCAAGTGGTTTGTCATGACGAAACCTGCTGCAGCCTGGATAGATGGAAAACCCAATCAACTCTTGTCAACAAGACCTGAGATGATAAATTAAGGTGAAGCCGGCAGGTCTGGCGTGATGGCTTCTTGGGGGCTCATCTTGAAGTGCTTCGGTGAGGTCTGTTTTGTTTTGCTCTGTTTGGGATCATTTCTTTTGCCACTCCAGCTATGTAAAGATAATAATCGCACCAATAGAACTGGTGACCTTTCACCTTCTCTGCCTTTGATAAAGTCTCATTTTCTAGGAAAACTATGACAAACGTCTCTTCCTTCACCTTCAGTAAACTAGCAGATAATCTGTCTATTATGCTTAATATCCTCTTACCCCACAAGCCATTGGTATTTGGTTTGGGTTCCTCTGAATGGGGTGAACATTATATCTCTAACCTATGAAAAGGCTTTGCTCTTTTGCAATGTTGGTGGAGCTAAATTTGTTTTCACAGCTGGTTGTACTTGGAGAAGGGGTTAGCCGCCGTCTTGAAGGTTCTACCACAGCAGTTCATCACCAAGCCTGCTGTGTGGTGGGGGCTTTGAGCTGTTAACGGGAGGTGTGGAGGGAAGTCTAAATTAATCATTTATGATTTATTTATTCTTTTTCCATCATGGGGTAAAATGAGCAGATGCCAACATTTCTAGGGCCAATACTGTCTAGATGATGTGATGTTTGATAACTGACTCCTAATATTTATCTGCCAACGGGACCAATCTGTGGGACTAATAACAAAACCATATACTTACAGACCACTTCACAATTTACAGCTTGGTTTTCCTATTCTTGGCCTCAATGGATTCCTATAAAAATCCAGTGAATTATAAGCTGCATTCTTTAACATCACCATTTTACAGGTGATGAAGAAGAAGCTCAGAAGTGCTGATGCAGCTCAACTGAAGTCAAATAGCTTGTCAATAGCAGGTGGGCATCTCGGATTATTACCTCCAAACCCTAAGATCTGTACTATTTTCATGACTACACTGAAGAGGAGACATCATATGAGAGCCTTCTGTACCACTGAGGCATCACTTGGGTTCCCTGCCTCTCTCCAGCAAGGCTAAGGGTCCTCACCATCTTGCCATCCAGTGCCACTTTTGCTGCAAGAGTTTCATTCAGCCTCATGAGCATCTGTGTTGCGTCAGAAGCTTGCTCAGTACTCAAGATGGAGAGATAAATTAAGACAGAGAAACTGTCTCCAATGGAGGAACTTTCTCGCTAGAGCTCTCTATCCGGAATCATGGCCATTAGCCACATGTGGCTACTTAAATGTAAACGAAATAGAATTAGATATTCGCTTTCCCAGTTTCACTAGTCACATTGCAAGTATTCAGGTATTGCCCACCACTGAGAGTTATATCTACCTCCTAAAGCAGCCAGACTTAAAAATGCAACATTAAGTTTATCGAGAAACCTGATAACAGTCCCCAACAGCACCCATGTTGAAGTTTCTTTTCCATGTGCTAGTGAATAAAATAATGTGATTAAGTAATCATTCATTCAGAAAGTATTTGAGTAGCCAGTCTGTGCACGGTTGTGGGCACTGGGAGTATACTGGTAAAAAAGATAGACAAGGTCCTGCCTTATACCAAGGAGAATCAAACAATTGAAGGAAAAATGAACAAGAAAATATTATGTGGTATTGATTAGGGATAAGTAAGAAGTTAAAATATGCTGCTGTCTTAAAGAGTGATTAATTATGACTTGAGAGGAGGTTGCTTGGAAGATGTCTCTGGTAAGATGATATTTAAGCTGAGATATAAATGGAAAGAAGGAGCTAGCCATGGCAAAGTTAGGGGAAAGCAACCGAAACAGGAGGAACAGACAGGAAGAACATTTCTGTTGTGTTCAAGGAATTTTAAAAAGGAGAGCTTGTCTGGAGCATAGTTTAAAAGTGGGAAAGTTACCTTAGATGATGAAGAAGTAAACCATGACTAGCCAGAGTTAGGAGTTTGGATTTATTATAAGGCAATAGAAAATTTTTGGGGTGGAAACTTTAGGAATATGGAATAATCTGATTTATAATGTAAGGAATGGCCCTGCCTTAAATAGGGAGAATATATTTTAGTGGCGTGAGAGTGAAGACAGGAAAAGTAGTTGGTAGACAATTATAGCTGCTTAGGTGATAAAAAATGGTCACACGGACCAGGGAGCAGCCAGAAAAGATGGAGACAAGTCAGTTTTGGGATATGATTTAGAAGTAGGATCAGTCAGATACACTGATGGACTGGATATAAGAGAAAGAATAGATCCTAGATGTTGAGGCTGAGCAGATGGTGGGGCCATCTACTACAAATAGGAAGATTAATGGGCAGGATCCAAGGGGCGATCAAGAGAGAAAGAGAGAATAAAGTCTGAGATGCACATGAGGCAACCAGATAAAGATACTAAGTAGCAGTTGTATACATGAATTTGAGAAATAATTCAGTGCTTGAAGAAACATTTTGGATTTTTTGAAATGCCAATGGTGCTTAAAACTAAAATACTGGGTGAATGAGAGAGCAAATGTTGAGGAGAAGCGAAGTCCCTGGGCTGAACCTAAGGTCCTGCAATATTTAGAGGGCAAAGAGAGGGAAAGGAAACAGCAAAGAAGAGCTCCAGTGAGGTTAAGGAAGAAACCAGAAGCATATGTGTCATTCAAGCCAGGGGAAGAGAGAATTTCAGAAAGGATGGAGGCATCAATTATGTCCAGTAATGCCAAGATCAAAACCAGTGAAAACAACTCATGACTACACAATTTTGAAATATAAAGGTCATTTTGGAAACAGTGATTCTCAGGTCTTGGTGTATTTCTGCCAAGAAAACTCACTGGGGCTTGTTTAGGAAAGAGTGTAAGGTAAGTAAGTGGAGACAGTGACAACAGGCAATGCCTTTAAGACTTTTTCTTGTAAAGAAGAACAGAGAAAAGAAACAGCAACAGAAACCCATCAAAATATTATCATATGCATCATAACATGCAATGAACTCTAAAAATCAATGAGATAATTTGGGGTGCCTGGGTGGCTCAGTCGCTTAAGCGGCTGACTCTTGATGTTGGCTCAGGTCATGACCTCGCGGATCATGGGCCTGAGCCTCACATCAAGCTCTTTGCTGACAATGTAGAGCCTGATTGGGACTCTCTTGACTCATTTTTGAGTCAAGTGTGTTGAGACTGGGTATTTACAGAACGATTGCTATAGGAAAGCGGGTTCAAGTAGCAGTTTCAAACACAGGGCCTGGTGCATAAATGTTTAATAGGCTTTTATCAAAATGTATTGAAGATCCATAAGAAAGAGGAAAACAATCAAAATAGTCTCAAAAAGAAAAAAAAACCCAGAAAGATATTAGATCATTCACTTAATGGTCGTGTGTATTCATTTTAACTAATGGTGGCATTATTTAGTTATTGAGTAACTCAGTGATTTGGCAAATGTTTATCAAAAACCAGGGTGCTAGCCACTGGGATATGCCCTGATATGGAACGAAATGACAGTTCTTGTCTTCCAAGAGCTCCAACATTGGCTAGAGACTGGCAAACAGACAGTTTCATGGAAGGTAGCATGTGGCCTGGACAAAAGTAGGTGTAACGAGTTATAGCAGCATAAAAGATGATGTGGGTTTTAAATATGGAAGCTTTGATGGGTATTAAGAAGGGCATTTGTTATGATGAGCACTGGGTGTTATATGTAAGTGATGAACCACTAAATTCTGTTTCTGAGGGGCACCTGAGTGGCCCAGTCAGTTAAGGATCCAACTCTTGATTTTGACCCAGGTCAAGATTTCACAGTTTGTGGGTTCGAGCACCGTGTTGGGCTCTGTGCTGACAGTGTGGAGCCTGCTTGGGATTCTCTCTAACTCTCCCTCTCTCTCTGACCTCCCACGCACTCTCTGTCTCAAAAGAAATAAGTAAACCTTAAAAATAAAATAAAATAAAATAAAATAAAATAAAATAAAATAAAATAAAATTCTATTTCTGAAACCAATATTACACTATACGTTAACTAACTAGAATTTAAATAAAAATTTGGGAAAAAATAAAATAAATAAATATTGAAAGTTTGGGAAAATGTCTGTGGTATAATGTTGAACCACATTCTATCGGGGAAAGAAATAGTAAGATTTGAGCAACTATTTCGGTTATTCGTGATTGCTTTTAGTTTTCTACTCATTAATTTAAGTGTTCCTCATTGTTCACAGTAGGCTGTGACTGTTCCAACTGAATGGGTCAATCGATTTATTTCTGTGGATTTGTGCCAAAGTAGTTCTAAAACACTGACTATAATATGCCGTGAAAGGTAAACAGGAAGTCTATGGTATAGTCGTCATTGAACCAGACAGAGGTGGTCCTATGGCCAAGAACCAGTCTTGCTCTGACATTGGTTACATGGAGGAGACTTGAACAAATAAATTAACACAAGGATAATGAAGTCGTGTTTCTCACTGTTGGAGAAGGGGAGTTGGAAATTGGATGGGGGGAATGCTAGACCATTCTTAAGTTTAGATTAGAACGGGAAGTTCTGGAGTAAGCCCGTTGTTTTCAATAGATAGATATAGAAACAAATATAAAAGTAAATGCGCACATATAATATATAGGTATATGCATACATATTTCTTAGTTCTTTTTACTAAGAAGACCGAAAGCAATGAGATCTAAGTAGTAATGAATACATGTAGACCCCAGATGCTGGTTTACAAATAACATTTACAAATAACATTCTCCATTAAAAGGAATGAGGACTTCTTATAGAAATGGGTGCTTTGGGGCCTGGGGCTACAAAAATACATGTTGAACATGGAACAATTTATTTTGACAGAAAGGAAAAAAAGTGTTCGAGGAATAATAATAATACCTCACTACAAGGATACAGAGGTCAATTTGGAAGGGCTACCACTGGCCAAATAGGGGATAATTTTATCATCGAAATAATATCATTGGATATTAATCCATTGAACAAAGAAGGAATCTATAAATCTATATTGATATAAATGAATTAATGGGGAGAAAAGAACATTCTTCCTAATAGTGGCATGTAAACTAATCAATGTAGATGGAGTTATAGAATTATAAAATAACCATCTAATAACCATCATAATACTAACTTATTAGAGTAAGAATCAATGGATATTAAAACCAGTCAGTGAAAGTGTAATGAGAAGTAGGATATTTTCATAGTCTCAGAGTATTTGTTAACAAAGTACAGGAAAACCTTGGATTGAGAGTAACTTGTTTGCATGTGTTCTGCAGCACAAGCAAACATTTCTAATAATTATTAACTTGTTAAAGGAACGATGTCTTGCAATATGAGTAGTATTCGATGCCAAACATCACACGATCACAATTCAGCCAACGGTCCTTTTTTTCTCTCTTGCTGTGGGTCTGTGGGTGGTCATCTCTCATGCTCAGATGCTTGGTCTCAGGTGAGGTGTTTTGCAGAAATCAATGATTTTTCAGAACCGTGGAAGGTGCCCACAGCGGGCACTAGTGTTTTTTTGTCACTGCAAAGCACCTCTGGACGGTCCTCTGCTTTTCCATGTAAGAGGAAGCTTAGGAATGCTTTGCTTCCTTCTAGGTCAGACTGCCTGCAGGTATAGACCCTTTCCTCTGCTGCCTTATTGCCAGTTACATCCAATACAGTATATGACAAGAGTTAATTAATGCTGTACTGTAGTCAACATCGTGCGAGGGTATTCAACAGCCCCCATGAACAAAAAGTTTGAAAAGAAAGGCAGTAAGAAGGAGGGGAACCTGGGTTACTCGGTTGAGCTGCCTGGCCGACTTTGGCTCAGGTCATGATCTTGTGGTTCATGAGTTCCAGGCCTGCGTCGGGCTCTGTGCGGACAACTGGGAGCCTGCAACCTGCTTCACGTTCTGTGTTTCCATCTCTCTTTGCCCCTCCCTGCTCACACTCTGTCTCTCTCTCTCTCAAAAAAACAGAAAGAAAAATAAAAAAAAGAAAAAGAAAGAAGGAAATGATTATGGTGGAAATTAAGAAGGAAATCATCGAGAAGTACGTACGAACGAGGTATGCAAGTGGCAGAAATTGCAAGATCTTGTAAGAAGCCTACTTCTGTATCTCGTCTGCAGAGGAGGAGGAGAAAAAGACAGAGAAATCCCTCACTTCAGAGGAGATTAAGGACGTGTGTAAAATGTGGGAAACAGTGCAAAATTTTGTAGGAAACACCACCCAAATGAGGCTGTAGCAGTGTGAGCGATGAATCTGTTTAACGACAATGCGATGTCACATTTCTGCGAAATCCTCAAAAGGAGGCCAAAGCAAGTGCCACTGGATAGATTCCTTGTTAAAGTTGCATGAAAAGAAAGATTCCACTGAGCCAATAGATAGCAGTGATTCCGTTAGTGAAAGTGAAAGTTGTCCCGCACGATAACCCTCCTCTCTCTTGCCTCCCTCACACCAGCCACGAAGGTTTTCAAAGGTAAGTGCTGGTTGATTTGTTTATTTTTCTTTATATTTTGCATTTTCTTTATTATTTTGTATCATATTACAATATTGTAATCATTTTTATATGAATATTTTGGGGTTGTGGAACGAATCATCTGACTTTCCATGGTTTCTTATGGGGAAATTCACTTAGATATACAAGTGCTTTGGATTACAGGCATGTTTCTGGAACGAATTATGCTCGCGAACCAGGGTTTTACTATCCTTGTAATTACAAAGGACGACATAGTTACTTTGGAGTGGAGAAGCTAGCAGCTACCAGTTTAACTCTGTAGTCATAGTTTACCTTGCCAGTATTGGGACAAATCAGTGTCACATACTTCCTAACAGAACACTGAGAAGATAGCATAATTTCTGTGATATTGCCGCCCCAAATGCATAATCTAAATCTAATTATTAGGAGGAGAGCATCAATGTCAAGTTCCTGATTTTAAAGATATAATGTGGTTATGTAGGAGGGGTTTTTTTTCCTTTGTTTTTAGGACATACATACTTAAAAGTATTTAAACTTATAAGGGATCGTGTCTACAAGTTAATTTCAGTTACTTCATAAAAAGATCAATACGTGTACATTTAAGATGGAAGAAAGAGTGAGAATAAAAAAGTAAATGTACTAAAATATTAACTGTTGGAGAATCTAGATAATCCCTTGTATTGGAACCGAAACTATCATTTTGCTTTGAATTCTTTGTTACATATGATATATTTATAAAAAAATAAGCATAAACTAAAAGCCCAAATGGCATAGTCTGGTGTTTGCCTGACTCCAAACTGACTTCAGTTATGGTTTTGTTCAGATGTTGGAAAAAGTGAACTCAACTACTTTCTCTCCTTCTAGTAATATGTGACCCAGTCTGGCGAATGAAATATACAATACCGGAAATATACTGGAAAGCTTTTGGGGAAATCTCCTCCATGAAAACAAGAACCTTTGTGAAGAAAAATGCGCAGTCCCATGATTTGCTTGCCCTTGGACCCCCCTCTCCCACCGCAGTCTTGTCTCTGAATGTACCTGCTTCAAGTGTGTGATACTTGGGACGGTTGCAGGCCACGGGGCAGTCATGAGATCACACGAATCTTTGAAATGTTAATGCTGAGCGCTAATATCATTGGCCACTAAATCAACACTACTAGCCATTATGTATTTGCAGACTTCTTGTTATTGCAGAACAATAAACAACTGAACGTAGGCTATGTGTGTCCAGATATTGTTAACCTGAAGCTGGAGGCATTCCTAACGGACCCAAACAGTAGCAACAACCCACAGTGACTTCCACAAAGGAGTTGGTGGCACGATGGGAACCATCCCTCCAGAAAAGCATAGCTTAGGGTAGCATCACATAAACATTATGTTGGATTTCCTGTAGAAAAGGATCAGTTTGCTTATTAATATGTGGGTTCATAACCGCAAGGATTGGTTAGAATTTGCACGAAAACAGAAAGGCATTTTGTCTACTTCCATCTCTGCTTTAAAATGTTGTGGGCATTCTGAGCACTTTATAAAAACTGAATCTTAAGAACCCACTGTTTTATGCCTGTACTGTATCTACCCTGTGCAGGGATTTTCAAGAAACACTTCAACATTCCTGTAAAGGACCCCTGGTGCCGGAATATTAGGAATGCACTTCTGTACCAGGATGTGGTCATCTGTTAAGATAAAAATGTTTTTACTGAATTTTTATGAATTCATTTTCCCTCTTCTCATTTTTTGGGTATATTTCATGTAACCTTAAACCATTCTATGTTTTCAAATACCCAGTTAAAGCATCAGACCTAACATGGTTTATTTTAAGGATTCACATAATCCAGGAGCGCAAGGCAGGCAACTACTGTGTGGCATCTTGGAACCAGCACAGAAAAACAGAGCAAGTGTTTCCAGTAATAAAGCAAATCTACAAGCAAATTTTCAGTTGAGAAGAAAATGTGGTGTGACCCAGTGCAGTCAATTCTTGTAGAAAAGTAGAGATTCATTTCTTAAGCCAAATATTTTCCCTATCGATACACCTCTATTTCGTCCAGCACTTTGCAGCCTCCAGAGACCTTGCAAAACCCAGTATGTGATCTGATCTCCACAACAACCTCACGAGATGGATGGGAAGTAAGTTATTCGTCTTGCGAACAAACAGGTTTACGGAGAGGATGTGATATGGCCTGGATCATAGAGCTGGCATGCAGAAGGGCTGATCCTCAAACCTGTGCTTTATGATGCTGATTCTAGTAAACTTTCCAAATGGAACTAGATTTTGTAATTTATTCACAATGTTTTCGTTTTTAAATAAAAGCAGTTAGTATATATAAAGTAATATGACACTTAATGTTCTATACACACACACACACACACACATACACACACACACACACACACACATATATTGATTTAATTCTCACCAAAAATTATAGTTGCTATCATCTAACTTTTATGAATGAAGACACTGAGGCATAAAGAGTTTGAATAATATGAACAAGTTAAAGCAATTACTAAAGGGCACAGCTGAGATTTAAACCCAGGGTGTTGGACTCTGGGGTCCGTGCTCTTAGCAATTTCACCATACAATCTTCTTAACACCTTAATGCCAGTTTCAGGCCTAAAGACATCTTGCTTCCTTTAAAGAATACTCTTCTCTTTCTTCTCTCCGCTCATGCTCTCTTCCTGTTCTAGAATACTAAAGCTACAGGGAGACCTTAATGTGCTGTAATACTCTTAGTTTATATAGTAATCTGCTCCGTCCAAAATAACTCAAATTGGTTACTTCTTAGATTTTGAATCTGCAAATACCTTCCTGCCTCTTTCTTTGAAGACCTGGGATGGACAACGTAGAAATCCTAGGGATATCATTATTCCTCTCCCGGCATTCCAGACTCTAGTTAGACCTCACTAATGTGTAATTCCTTGTTGTTGTTTTTTTGTTTGTTTGCTTCTGTGTTCCTACCTATAGCAGTTCCCTTAAGCTGATGATGCCAGACAGAGCGGCATTGGTCCTCACTCAAGTGAGAAGAATTAAATTTTTTTTTTCAACGTTTTTTATTTATTTTTGGGACAGAGAGAGACAGAGCATGAACGGGGGAGGGGCAGAGAGAGAGGGAGACACAGAATCGGAAACAGGCTCCAGGCTCCGAGCCATCAGCCCAGAGCCTGACGCGGGGCTCGAACTCACGGACCGCGAGATAGTGACCTGGCTGAAGTCGGACGCTTAACCGACTGCGCCACCCAGGCGCCCCCCAAGTGAGAAGAATTAGAAGAGAGACTCCAAGAGTAGATGTTGATCACTGTGCCCCTCTCCGTGTCCCCTATGGAGGGGTGTGCTTGACTAATTTAGACTCTCTGTGAGCTTGGGGAATGGAGGTGGGGATGAAAGAATGTGGCTATTGCTTACTCACTAAATTTCTACTGCTCCACGAGACCTGGGAGTCCTCCATAACTTTTATATAATTTCTTCATAAATATGTGCCGGAATTAAACCCAGCTCACCCTTCTTCTCTTCTGGATTGCTCCATTACAAATTTACAATGCAGATTATCCACTCTTCCTAATCCCTACATCCTTGCAAGAGGGCCTGTTGCCACATCCCCTCACTTTCCCTCTCTACCAAAAATCTTGCCCTCTGGCCTCCGAGTTCTTGCTCCCGCAGTATAAGGGCAACCACTGGTTACTGAGTGTCTACTGGGTGCTCGTAAATGAGCATCAGCAAGTTTAATACCTTGTACACAGTTACGCAGTGAGTGACAGAGTCTGGGTAGAGGAGGGTTGCAGGTGCCAGAACCCATTGCTAAGTACAGCTTCTCCACTGTCTTCAACAGTTTTTATGGTTAGCCATTCCGCTGCTTTCCCATTCTCTTCCTAGAATGTTTGTTATACTTACTGCATTTTACTGAATTCAATTATGAAGACGGCTTTTCAGCTACAGCCCCCTACGGATGCTCAGCCTTTCTCATGATTTAGAGCTTGGTTTTGTGTCCTTCCTGATTCCCACAGCTGTTCCTCGGCATTATTCCTTGGTCTTCTTTTTAAAATGTCAGCTACTTGGAGGTTTTTGCCATTTAACAGCATGGTGGTTTTCATCTATGAACCTCCCGAGAACTTCCCTCGATTGACTGATACTTTGGCATATGGTCCCATGTTCTTCTCTTCAGGTCCTGCTGCTGTCTCTTTTAAAAACACCCTAGGGGGGAGGTGGGTCAGCACTGTTACCATTGTCCAAAAGGCAGAGAATTTGTGGTATGGTAGTGAAGTAAAGTGCTCACAAGAATCCTCCTGCAAATCCCTTGTGTAGTCTAGACATAGTATTAAAAAAAAAAAAAAAGGCACAAAACAACCATTTAAAAACACTGGAATGTATCCAAAATCAGACAGAAGCCAGAGGAGAGTTTATTCTTAAAAAACCTCCAACAGTAAATGGTAATGACTGCAAGTTTGTGGCTTAGTTGCTGTAGGGCACTCCCCATGAGTTGGCAGCAGAAACTCAAAAACTTATTAGCTCAAGGTGTCAAAAAACAGAATTTTGTTCTGGAAGAGAACTGGGCCCAGTATCTGACCATTCCTATGTGAAAAGCCTTGGCTGATCATGCACGCTGGCGGTTAGACTGAAGGGACTTAATGAAAATGCAAGCAGAGAACTGTGAGAACCTATCCTTAAAAAACAGAATTTCACTATATGAGATCCATGAGTGTGCTGTTTTTGTAAGTATTATTGAAGGCATTTTCCAAATACGTAACTCACATAGCAAAAAGCTGAGCCTTACTAGCTTGAGACATCAAAGGACAGAGACGGAGGTGAGCAGAGCAATTAGGGCAAGAATTTGCAAAATCAAGAGAACTGAGAGAAGATGAGTCCGAAAATCTGACTGGGAGCAGCGCCCAAATCTTCACTGATGACAAAATTGTAAACATAAAAGGGACACCCCAAGGAGACGGGACTGAAATAGTGGCAGCTTGAAGCTGTATGAAGTATGTAGTGATTTCAGCTGATACGCACCATGGAAGTGGCATTGTGGTTTGGGTTCAAGCTAGTTAACTGCTGACTTATTAGAACAAAGATTAAAATAATCAAAACAATATAACAGAATACAAAGTGGCTGTATCTGCATCTGAACTATTTTTATTTTATTTTATTTTATTTTATTTTATTTTATTTTATTTTTATTTGAGACAGAAAGAGAGAGCGAGAGCAAGTGGGAGAGAGGAGCAGAGGGAGAGAGAGAGAGAATTTTAAGCAGGCTTCATACCCAGCACAGAGCCTGATGCAGAGTTCCATACCACAACTCTGGGATCATGACCTGAGCCCAAATCAAGGGTTGGATGCTCAACTGACTGAGACATCCAGGCACCCTTGAGCTATCTAGTTTTAAATACAAAATTAGAAGACATACATAGAAATCATAAAATATGATCCATACTCAGAAAAAAGACAATCGGTAGAAATGACATTAAGTGTGTCCATTTGTTATATGTGGCAGATAGAGACTTCAAAGTATATATTATGAATACATTCAAAGAACAAGATTAAAAATATGCTCAAAGAATTAAAGGAAAGAATGATCTTAATGAATGAATGAAAGAATCTCAACAGAAAAGCAGAACCTATGTAAATAAATAAATGGAAACTCTTTAGCTAAAAAATACACGAACAGAATGAAAAATTAACTAAAGAGACTCAACAGAAGAAAGTTCCATTAAAGATAGATCAGTAGAAATTACTCCATCCAAAGAACAGACAGGAAAAAGAAAGGCTAAGAAATCGAGTATACTCAAGGTTCTACCCATGAAAACAATGCCAACTGTTATGTTTGAAAAAAGAGTGACCTTAAAGAAAGGCACCTGAAAATGAGAGAATGAGAGCTTCACTGTTGAGTTTCCCATTTCTGATGGTTGGGAAGGACATAGGCTGCTCTGAGCTGTTGGGACTATCTATACCACTCGTTAAGCCTCAGCCTCATTATATTAGAAACAGTTTGATCAAATACTCTGTGACAACCAATAGATTCAGAAAAAATAAGGCATTTTACGTGCGAAGATTCAAGAAGTAAATTATAGAACTCGTATTATTCAGTGTTGTACAATTGAGTGATTGTAATAGATTGTGTTATTGGCACCAACTTGTCGTTTTTCCCCTTCATTCCTTTAACTCTGCAGTTCATTCATACCAAGGGACATGGTTTGGAGGGATACATTTCTAAGCCTAATCCTGGCATGAGATGTGCTTTGGGCCGAGCAGACGTTTTCAGAAATTAAGCAAGCAAAATTGTGAAAAGTGTTTGCATGTTGGGCTTCTTGCTCTTATGCTGTCACCATCTCTTTGAGAAGGTCATGCTGGGGTTAGCTGGCTAAGTACCAGGAGAAGGATGAGGAACATGAGAACAGAACTGTCTCCTCAGTTAAGTTGCCCCAGTTAGGTGCTCCAGCCAAGTCTAAGCTAGAACAGAGGGTCCCATTCAATCTTCAGATGCATGCATGAGGCCAGCTAGGATCAGCAGAATTGCCCAGCTGAGCCCAAGTCAGTCAATACTTCCATTTCATGGATCAATAAACTGTATTAATAAATGCCTATTGTTTTAAGCCACTGGGTGTTCAAGTAGTTTGAAATAATTTCCTGACAGACTATTCAAAAGCATCAGGCACCGTGCTCGATGCTTTATCTACATTGTCGTGTTCAACCCTCAAAACATCCTGATGAGGTAGGTACAACGATTGTTTTTGAAAATTTCAACAGTGCGTTTTCAGATGAGAAAAAAAAATTGGGTCCCGAATGTTATTTCGCAAGCCAAAGTCACACAGCTATGGAATGAAGCCAGGACTCAAATGTAGGCAGCCCATGTCAGATATTCTATGTACCTAAGAATTTGTGTCAAAGGCTTTGTCTGTTAAGGGATTTTTCTATCTCCAAATTGTCAGAATTGCATGCTGACAAAGGGAGTGAAAAATAAACTGTACTGTAGAATTATAGAACATTTCAAAATATGTTATAACAAGAAATTTCTTTTTAATCTTTCTTCCTACACACCACTGACATATACAAACGCCATAATACAAATGCTTAAAGTAACGAAATACCAACTTCTGTGCTTGCTTACATTTGGAGTCAAAGTGTGCCAGGAAAAACATACGCCTGCTGCCATGCATGGTTATTAGTTCCTGGGCCTTCAAGATGCCTCCTACTAATTTATTTTCATCACCGTTGGTTTGAATTGTATCCTTCTTTCCCCCCATCATTCAGCACCACTTAAAAAATGGGAGAAAAAAAATTAAAGGTCTCACTCCTAAAATTTCAGACATATGGTGGGGGGTTAAACAGATTCTATGGGATTAAGGAACAGGGGACCAGAGCTCTTGTCTTGTTTCTACCCTGAAGTGTCTACAAGTTGTTAAGCAAGACTCCACATATTTCTTGGAGCCTTAATTTTCTTTTATGTATAATGGAGTCACTACCAGCCCTTGGAGCCTATGAAACCCATTCATGTACTCATTCTATCAATACTTAGTTATTGCAAACTAGCTATGTGACAGGCACAACACGATTCATGTAGACAGAGAAAGTGGACAAAATCCTTGCATGAGTTCCCAGTCTGGGAAATGGTCACAGAAAAATGTATTTAGTGCTCATTGTTTGTTGCTGTTGTTATTACAAAAACAATACAGTTACCAAAAACTTAAAACAATATGTTATTGGAATTTCAATTAAATAATTTGTTTTTAAATACAATCTTTTACATTCTAAGAGAGTAGAACCAAAAGTTTTCACCGAAACTTCACACTTTCGATTATGCTTTTGCCAGAATCTATGATTTCGGTCTTTTCCCTCTTTTTTTAACTATGAATGTAAAAGGCAGAACAGTGTCTCACCAAGAGCCACAACGGGATCACACATATATGTGTATATTTGCACACATATAAGTGTGTGTTTGTGTGTATACACACATGCGTGTGTGTGTGCATAGCATAAATAACCAGGGTAGAATGCTTAGAGAAAGGCCCACAATGGCTTTGGCTCTCAGGTTGAATGGAGAAGGAAAATCTGACTTGGAAAAGTTATTATCTATCTTCATAGCAACACAAGTATGTAAATACTAAACATGTTTTCTCTCTCTCTCTCTCTCTCTCTCTCTCTCTCTCTCTCTCTTTTTCTTTCCCAGTATTGCCTTTGTGGTATCCTTGGAGAAGCTGGATAGACTCTTCAATTGGTTTAAAAATGCATTTATGAAGACCGACATTATCCTTGCAATTGATGTCTGCATGTTGTTTTAATGAAGGGTTAAGTTTGGGGGTGCCTAGATAGCTCAGTCGATTAAGCGTCCAACTCTTGACTTCAGCTCTGGTCATAATCTCTCAGTTCATGAGACTGAGCCCCACATTGGGCTCTGTGCTGGCTGTGGGAAGACTGTTTGGGATTCTCTCTCTCCATATTTCTCTGCCCCCCCACTCATGCTCTCTCTATCTCTCTCTCTCTCAAAATAAATAAGTAAAAATTAAAAAAAAATAAGTAAGTTTGGCTGTGATTAGCAGCAAAGAAAATAGAAAGGCAATGTGTTTAATAAGATAGAGGTTTATTCTCTCAAGTGGGCAAGAATGGCTGATCATTTTTAGCATTTGTCGTGTATCAGACACTGTCCTGAGTGCTTCCCATTTGCTGATTCTTTTAATTCTCACAAAACGCTACAGGTCTTATTATCTCCATTTTACAAATGGAGAAGCTGAGACGGAGAAATTAACTGTCCCACGATTGAACACAGGCTATCCAGCTCCAGAGCCCGAGCCCTTCTTGCCCCTACTCAATGCCCCGAGGCAAACCATCATGGGTGAAGATAGAACATCACCGGTTCCTTTTAGACTAGTTCCTATTTTCATGGTGCGGCGTGGTCTCCACATTCCACACAGCAGTATAGAGCCAGAGGTGAAGAAGAGGGTGTGGCAAGTGATGGGCTTATAAATGACTTCCATTTACCTGGTAACGTCTGCTGACATGGCTCTTTCACATGGCCATATCCAACTGTAGGGTAGCCTGCAAACATGGCCTCCATTCCAGGCCCCTGTGTCCAGGCTAAAACTGCCCCATGTCCATGGAAGGAAGGAATATTGGTGACAACTGACAGTTCCTACTCACAGGTCTCTTATTATCGTTTTATTTATTTATTCAGAACTATTTCTGTATTTAAATTCAAGTTAGTTAACATATAGTATAGTCTTGGCTTCAGGAGTAGAATCCAGTGATTCATCTCTTACATGAGATGAAACCCGGTGCTCATCCCAACAAGTGCTCTCCTTAAGGCCCATTGCCCATGTAGCCCATCCCCCCACTCACCTCCCCTCCAGCAACCCTCAGTTTGTTCTCTGTGTTTAAGAGTCTCTTATGGTTTCCCTCCCTTCTGTTTTTAACTTATTCTGCCTTCCCTTCCCCTATGTTCATCTGTTGTGTGTCTCAAATTCCACCTATGAGTGAAATCATATGGTATTTATCTCTCTCTGGCTTATTTCACTCAGCATGATACACTCTAGTTCTATCCATGTTGTTGCGGATGGCAAGACTTCATTCTTTTTGATCGCTGAGTGGTATTCCGTTGTATATGTATACCACATCTTCTTTATCCATTCATCAGTCAGTGGACATTTGGAATCTTTCCATAATTTGACTATTGTTGATAGCACTGCTATAAACAGCAGGGTGCATGTGCCCCTTCGAATCAGCATTTTTTTAGCCTTGGCTATATTCCTAGTAGTGCAATTGATGGGTCATAGGGTAGTTCTATTTTTAATTTTTTGAGGAACCTCCATATTGGTTTTTTTTTAAATAAAGGTTGTACATATTTATTAAATGACTCCAAATTGTCTTTAGTAAGTCTACTTGGGAAAGACATTATTTCCCTTGTGTTCTAGAGGGGACAACAACCATCGTTCTAAGAACACGGGGACACCAACTGTTCAACTCTAGTTGAATCATGGCTGACAATAATTTATCATTGTCATTTTCATTTTCGTTAACAGGAAAGCTGAGTTCTAAAAGTCCAAACTCATAGATAATTCTTTCTGTGAACGAAGAACTGAAGTGTTACTGGGAGCCAGTGAGTCGACCACCCCAGATGTCTGTGAAAACTATCATAAAATAGTCAACATGACAACAAATTATTATGAGACAGCCATCATATAAAAGTTCTATGAAAATGACTCTTTTAAGAGTGTCTGTCAGCATTTTCATGGGAAATTCTGATTATTTTTCCTTCATTCCCAACTGGCTAGCAATTTGCAATAAATATATTTGATGCATGTCTCCAGTAGCTGCTTCCAAAGCCAGTACATTTTTAGGAGATTATAAATTTTAAAAAATGAAATAGTCTTGTTTTGTTGGTTTGTTTGCCTTTTCTGAATTAGTTTCAACTTACACATAAAATAAAATTCCAAGTCACATGACAAATTTAACTTTCATTTATAACATACACGGTGCAAAGGATTATCGAGGAGGAGAAAACAGCATATCATAGAATGACATTGTAGAGCACAAGGAAAAGTCACAATAATAAACACTATTGACCTAAATTATCCTGTCAGCAGACCTTAATTTGTAGAATGGATCAACAAATTACATCAAATAATATTTGTTTAGAAAAACACAGATGATCAACGTGATTCTGAAAAATCTAAAATTAATGAACAAAGCTCTATTTTCACTCCAGCTTAAAACAAAGCGAAAGTAAATGTGCCAATAGGAGAGTCAGACAAATTAGAATTAATTTAACATTATTAGTAAATAAAGTCATTAAATTATAATGAAAGACACTCAATTATGAAGTTTTGACATCATTATATACAAGTTAAATAGCACAACATCTGGATACATGAGCAAACAATGAAGAACCCAAGAAGAAATAGATAAGGGTACAAATTGTAAAAGGACGTTTCTGTCTAAACATGACTGAATATGAAAAGCTAATGATACTGAATTGTTTCTATATGCCAGTCTTTTTTCCCCCAGCCCTTTATGATTTAGTGCATATATCTTCCCAATAAACTATGAGATTAATACTAACCACGAAAAATGGGAGAAGAAATCATCCTATTAATAATATGGAACTAATACTTTTCAAAGAAACTGTAGCTCATTACGAAGAATCACATTCACTTTTCCAAACTACACAGCTTGGATTATTTGCAAAAGTTGACCACAGCAAAACATCAATGTATTCAAAGTATAGAAGATACGCGTTGTTTTGACTACTGACTAACACGTTTAATTCCCAAACAAAAAACACTTAGAAAAATGATTACTCTTTTTTTTTTAATTTTTTTTAACGTTTATTTATTTTTGAGACAGAGAGACAGAGCATGAACGGGGGAGGAGCAGAGAGAGAGGGAGACACAGAATCGGAAGCAGGCTCCAGGCTCTGAGCCATCAGCCCAGAGCCTGACGTGGGGCTCGAACCCGTAGACTGCGAGATCATGACGTGAGCCGAAGTCGGATGCTTAACTGACTGAACCACCCAGGCGCCCCAAAAAATGATTACTCTTAAAAAATCAGCTGGGCCATGGGGATGACTAAAGACCTGAAAAAATAATTGAAAATTAAAAAAAAAAATAGGACATTATATTTTGAAATCAATATCAGAGTAACTGAAGACCAGTTCATAAATTTACTTTCAGTGTGAAATAAGGAAACACAAACTTTATAATCTAACTTAGGATATTCAGTTAAAAAAAAGTCACGCATGCTTGACGGGGATGTAAAAATGGTGTAACTTTTTTGCTAAACGGTTTGTCAATTCTTTAAAATGTTACCTTACGACCCCGCCCATTCCACTCCTAAGTACATATCCAAGAAAAAAGAAAATCTATCAAATCTATGAGATGCAAAATACACTGGGTTTTGCCCTGAGCTGGGTAGGAGAGAGTAGACAGAGACCGGGGAGTGCCTGCTAACAGGTAAGGGGTTCGTTTGGGTGCTGATGAAAATATTCTAAAATCAGATTGTCCCGATGGTGATACATCTCAGCACATATACTAGAAGGCCCGGGATAGTACACCTTATGCAGGCGAATTCTATAGTGTGTGCATTATATCTCAGTAGAGCTATTATAATAGGGGAGAAATGGGAGAAGTAAAACATAGTTTTGTGTCTGTGATTTCCATTTTTGTTACAGAAAGAAATTGCCAAAGTAATCCTTAGTTCTGATCGAGCTTGCTCTGTGTCCCAGGCCTTACCCAGAGCAGGTGCTTAGTGGGTATGTGTTGTGTTGATGTGTACTTAATTAAAGATAAATTCCTTCACGATGATTTGATGCAAACTTTCACACTAAAGAACAAGTTTGGTAACCACTTAAAACCTTGGTGATAGGGTTTTGGGATGGAAACTAGACCAGATTCTGTTGGCTTAGAGGTGGTATGTTCCTGAATACATACTTCTTGCTGCTCCAAGAAGTTCAGGGATGAAAAAAAGAAAGCAAGGATTCCTGCGGTATAGGACAGGAATCTTTTTGTGAAACCAAAATAAAACTGGTTCTGTGGAAGAGACCGTTTTAAGGTCTTTCTTTGTTTTTTTGTAAACTCTGAAAAGACAGCTCGAAAATGTACTGATAGTATTTTCACGGGAGAGCACAACAGCAGGAACGCAAACAAAACACACGGGGCATTGATGGAGTCCTGGGTTGCTGGCACATTAGAGATCCTTTCAAGTCAACAATTAAAGACTTCTCAACAAATGTCATCTCAGCTAAATTCTACTCATGGGATTCATATGATAATCAAATACGGCAACATACGAAAATCTTTGGTGAGCTTGTAAAGTGCCCTAAAATACAAGATTCTGCTGGTTGTTTTGTCTTCTTAGATACTCTCTATCTATAGATCTAGATATAGATCTATAGATATAGATATTTGTGTATATATTGTATGTATATATATATATCTTTCTATATATAACATTTATGTATAATGGATCATATACATTTAATCTATATATACATGCACACATGTTATATATGCAGATATACATATCATATATATATATATACACAAAGTATTTTATATATACAAAAATGTTATATATGTTAAAAAATGCTTTTTTTTCACATTTGTTGTGTCTTTAAGATTATGAGTGGAGATGACCAATTGTCAAAATTCACTCTCTCCTCCTGTAATACCAGAATTATAACTAAGCACACATTCTACTTGTATGTCTTTTACTGTGAAATCTCTATTCAAGTACCTTAATACTTATTTTTAAAGACGTCAAACATGTTAAGGCTATAAATAGTAACCTTTTTGTATTTTTGATAGAAACATTTTCCTAAATCTCTTTTATGACTTTTCATTTTACTCTTATTTGCTTGCTATGAATATATTATTTTTTACATAAACAATCACATCATTCTGTTCCATCCTAATAGCTTCCATTATTTCAAATGTTATAGGATTATGAACAATTCAAAGAGATAGTAACTATCTCATTTTATGATTGTTTATGATTTTGATTGGCGCCTGATAGATTGCATTAGAATTACTTAAGCGACTGTCTACTTGGCTTATTCTTGTGTATTTCCTCACAGCTTGTTAAATAACTGAGATACATTCTTAATTGAATCGAGTTGGATTCGAAGCTCTTTGCACCTATTTTTCATAAGATGCGGAAGATAGCAATCAATGAAAACTTTTCATTATGCTCTGTCGTAAATATACACCACATGGACCTTTCACAGGCAGAGGAAAAATCTTAATGCATCTTACTATATGTCAAGAATTGCAATTGATTTTATACATACATTATTTTAAAGAATCCTCACCACAATCCTTTCAACTAGGACTGTGACCTCATATAATCAGTATTTTAGAGGAAGAAGTTTAAAAAGATATGTGGCTACCCCTAGTCACATAATGTAGCGGCTGGTGGATTAGAGGGTCAAGCACAAATCTTTTGACTACAAATCCTGAGCCAAATCAAGGATGAGTTCACGGGCTGGCTCATGAAAAATGTGGAAATCCCCAGAAGCATATTCCAATAGTGCTGAGCCTACAAGGATTACTCTTGGCTACTGGGTAGTAAAAGACCTTTTGCTTAGGCCTGCAGCCCACAGCCTTTATCAGGCTCCTTGTGACAAAACTTCTAGAACTTTTGCCGGGGCATTTTCCCGCTCTTGTGTCCGCTTACTTAGTACTGGGAAAACTGAAGTATTACTGGAAGGAAATGACTAACGTACATGAAGCAGCTGCACGGCCCTTGTTCCAAAGACACTATGCCATCTTAAAATATGGACTTTGAATAAATTGTTATAAATGAAGATCCAACGCTCAAAAGATGGATTTCATTTTGGTTTTGCTAGACAAAGTAAGGGGTGCAAATTTGTAAGGAACAAATCGCCTTTTGCATCTGAGTGAGAAGAATGTGGTCTTGGAGTTTGATAGACTTTGGCTCTAATCTCAACTTTGATACTTATCAACAAATTACTTCCTTTTTAAATCTTAGCTCATCTAAGATTAGGAATAATGTTTTGGTATTTTGTGAAGGTTAGAGATAACGTGCATAAAATACTTAGAATAGTCAGTTGTATGAAAGTTACCCAACGAAGGTCCCCCTCCTCCTCTCCCAGTACTCAGATACAAACACTTCTGCCATGCTTTGAAGGTGTTAATTAATATCCCTTGATTCTGAGCCAATTGTGACTGGACCCATATACGTAGGGTACATTATAATGCATAGTGTTAGCTTTATTACTGGTGAAGCTTGATCAGCAAGTGTGAGAACTTAGAGCAGGAAAGCTCTACTTTCTTCTCTCTATTCTTCAGTCAGGCACCTGGGAGCCACCTGTGGGAAGAACAGACACCTGCCCAGCAGTATCGTACAACAACATGGCGGGTGGAGTTCTCCCTTTTTCCCCTCATGCAGGAGAGAGCTAGAGCTCTCTAGACCTGACCCTTCCTCGTGCTCACTAGCCACCTAAACAATATTCACTCTTCTTATGCAGAGGACCAATAGTGGGGAGAGAATAGCATAGAATTCTTGTCCATATTTTCCTGAGAGGGCTGAAATCTTATCAGCTTTTCCCATTGTATGGTTTGATATAAAAAATAAAGAGGAAAAGAAAGAATATCTGTTAGGATGGTTTTGGCAGAAAGTAATAGGAGTTTAAACTCAAATGGATGTGAACATTATGGAAACATGTACGTTCACATGAGAAAGAAATCAGAGGTGAGTGGTCTTCAAGACTGGTCAGTCCAGCAGTTAATAATATCGTCAGGTCAGCCTTTCCTTCTGTTCTAAGGCAAGTTCAGCCACGGTTATGAAACACCTGTCAATAGCTCAGGATGCATTTTTCTCATTCATGACTTGGAGGAGAAAGTAAACCTGACTTATGTTGATAAAAGCCAGAAAGCATCTCTCTCAGGAGCCCCAAGCAAACTTCTCTGCTCATCTACCGGAAATGGCTTAGGCTTGCTTATTCCTAAGTGAATTATGAGTAAGAGGGCTTAGACTAATCAGCTAGAGGGGAACTGATATTGGGGAAACAGCACTTTGCTACAATAGACTTCCTTCTAAAACCTGAAGCCTATTTGCTCGATTCAGGTAGGCACGGCTTCTGCCTGACAGCAGCAATGTTTAGCTCAGGACCCCCAGCAATTTGTGTTGCTGGATTATCTATACCCACCACTGCCGGGTGCTAAACTTGATGTTCTAGAGACAAAAACTAAAAATGGGTATTTCTTTGAGTCTTTGTTTGAAAGGAAAAACTACTTGCAAATATTGCAACAACTGAATATAGACTGCCGCATAGGCTGTATAATATATTATCTTTCTTTTTGTTTATATCAGATAAATTGAAGTGTGCATTTTCTGACAGAGCTTTATTTTTTGGCAACCTACATAATAGTTTTAAATGACTTATTTCACATACCTTCAAATCATTTTTGAATACACTCTTGCACTTTAGATGTTTTTTGTCAACAGAGATGACAATGTGTTTTTTCAAGGTTATAACACACTTGAGCATTGGCTCCTGGGGAATTTACCAGATTGGGTTCCATTTCAACGGTGATCAATTGGGATATATTTTGATAGGTTTTTTTGTAAATGAGAAAACTTTCTGGACATAAAACAATACTCATAAAATATGTGCAATACTGAAAAGAAAATGATTCTGAAACACAGGGATTACATTTCCTCGGGAATTCACACGAGTTCAAAATTAAGAGACATATTCTACACAATGTTGTTGGTCAGCTCTCAGTTGTTCCTCATGGAATAAAAAGGTTACATATTTTTAAATACACTGTTTCAAAACCATTTTACCCAACTGCATCAATTTTTCCTTTCTGAATTTTGGTCATTTATGAAATCAAGAATATGGTTGGCAGTAATAGTGTTTGTAGGTTGTTGGGAAGCTCAGTCTTCAAAATATGAGTTAATATTTGAGTCGATTGAAGTGCCATCATACCTAGGAAGATATAGGGAGCTCTCCAAGAATTCTCAAGTACAATTTGAGGACTTGGTATGTCTGATGAATGTACCATTCAAAGGTTCTGTCCTGGTATTGTGGCCTCCCTGTCGGTTGGTCTGTGTGTAGATTGGTTTGCCTTTTGTCTTTTGGACTGAAAGCGACTGTGGGCAGTAGGCTGATCACAGCTGATGGACTGTGTGGATGAACTGAAGATAAGACCTCTGCACGTCTGTATGATCCAAAGTGGCTTCTTGAAATGCTGTGATCTAGGAGTTTGGGTTTAGAGATAACAAGGAATGACATCTTTCCATGCGCGTGATCAAAGAGGAGGAAGTTCCCTTGAGCTCCAACGGTGATTGTTTTTGACAAGGGCGAATGGTTCTCCTTCTCTGGGAGACATTCCTCTAGGTGTCAGTCTTACTAACACTGAAATCCACATTATGGTTACCAGCGAAGTATCTAAGCACTGAGATAAAAATTGACATTCAGCGGTGGGCTGCTGCTGTCACAAATACCTAAAAATGTGCAGGTGGCTTTGTAACTGAATCACAAGTAGAGACTGTAAGAGTTTTGGGACGCATGCTAGGAAAGCCTACATTGCTGACACTGCACCATTAAGGATGATTCTAGTGAATCAGGAAAAGAAGAGGTCTATAGCAAAAGTCTCAAACTTTTCAGAGAATCCCTAACTCATCCTGAACAAACTGTTGTAGAAATATGGACACAAAAGTCATTCTGATGGGCTATCAGACAGAAATAAGGAAAATGTTGTTACATGACAAGGGAAAGACAGTCTTTGTTATAAAGTGGCAAAGAATATGGATAAATTGTGTTGTCGTCCTGGTGGTTGGTGGGGAGTAAAACTAGAGAGCTCTGAAGTTGGATATTTGGCTGAGGAAATATCTAGACGATGCATTGAAGGAACAGTATGGTTTCTCCTGTTTACAGGAGTGTAAGAAAAGAGAAATGATTTAAACATGGAGTTTTTAATCAATAGGGTAATGAAACTTAAATATTTGAGATAGTCTCAGCTTCTCCATATTGAAAAGAATCAGAAAGCCTGTTCAGGAATGGCCAACTGACCATTTCTTAAGGAGATTAGTCAATAGGTAGATGGTCGTTGAAGACATGGGATAGATGAAATTGGTTAAGAAAAGTATATAGAGTAAAAAGTGTGGAGGACTAATGTCAGAATGTTCTGCCACATGAATAAATGTGGGTAGAGTAGAAGAAATAGAATGCACAAAGGGACTAAGAAGACAGGAGCACAGAAGGAAGTGGGGTGAAAATGGTGGTACAGAAGCCAAAGAAAAGTGCTATTATTGAATGCTTGTGTCTCCCCACCCCCCCCAATTCATACTTTGAATCGTCATCTCCAATGGTGATGGTATTAACAGATGGGGACTTGGGGAGGTACTTAGGTCATGGTAGTGGAGCCCTCATGAATGGGATCAGCGCCCTTATCCCACAGAGTATTCTAACTCCTTCCCCCCATGGGAGGACCCAGAGAAAATCTGTGACCTGGAAGAGGATCCTCGCCTGACCATGTTGGTATTCTGACCTCAGACTCCCAGCCTCCAGAAATGTGAGAAATAAATTTCTGTTTTTTTATAAGCCATCCAGGCTGTGCCATTTCATTATAGCAGCCCAAACAGACTAAGACAAAGATACAGATAAGTAGGATTCTACTTAGTGAGGCAAGTAAGGTAAAAGCTAAAAAGAGACTATAGAATTTGGCAATCCAAGGCTTTTGCAGAGTGACTTCAATGTAGAAATGGGAAGAAACCCCAATTTTATCAGGATGAAGAGTAAACAGGAGTTGAGGACTGGGGATGGCAAGAGCAAGCTCAAACTGTGGACTTGAGCTGTGAAGGAAAAGAGGGAGCTATTACTTAATCTAGACAGGGATGTAGAGTCCCAAAGGACATTGCGGCTGTTGTTTCAAATATGGGAGACCCTGGCATTTATATTGGCCATAGGAGGGAGCTAGTAGCAAGAGAAATGTGAAGTCAGGTTCCAGTCCTACATCCCAGGGAAGATAGGAAGGATGGAAAGGCTGGCCCAATCAACAGGAAGGGAGAATTCATTTTTGTATTAGGTTCATACAATTGCCATAAACTGCATTGCTTAAAACAACAGGAAGTTATTCTCTCAGAGTTCTGGAGTCTAGAAGACTGACATCAAGGTATTGGCAAAACCATACTCCTTCTGAAGGTTCTAGAGAATAATCCATCCTTGTCTCTTTCTAGCTTCTGATAGTGCTGGCAATGCTCGTAATTGCTTGGGCTGCATGACTCCAATTTCTGCCACAGTCTTCACCTGGCCTTCTTGCCTCTGTGTATGTCTCTGGGTCTCTGTCCTAGTTAGCTCAGGCTGCCATAACAAAATACTGCAGAATGAGTGGCTTAAGCTACAGAAATTCTGTCTCTCAGGTCAGAGTCTGGGAAGTCTAAGATCAAGATGCCAACAAGGGAGGTTTCACGAAGAGAGCTGGGCTGTGTGTTCATATGTCCTGTTCTTTGTGTGATGGGAAGAGAGAAAGAGCAAGCTCTGTGCTACCTCTTCTTATAAGGGTACTAACCTCATCATTAGAGCCCTATTCTCATGGTCTAATTGTTTTTGAAAGGCCCCATCTCCAAAGACTATCACATTGGAAATTAGAGCTTCATCCTAGGGGGAGGGGAACAATTCAGTCCACAGCAGTCTCTAAATCTCTCTTTCCATAAAAGGATAACAGTCATGGGACTTAGGGGGCCCTAAGCCAGGATCACCTCATCTCAACTTGACCATATCTGCAAAGACCCCTGATCCAAATACGTCACGTTCGGGAGTTAAGACTGCAGTGTAATTCTCTGGGGACAGTACCTTATACCACAGCAGCAAACACAGTGGGTGCATGTGTAGAGTTGCCACCGAGGAGATTAAGGCAGGATACTCGGGGGTTCATGCCTCACAGTCCCTATTACTTCAGAAAATTGAAATACATTGTCATCTGAGAGGCAGAAAGAAATGCTGCCCTATAAATTCCAATGCCCCTTGAAAAACACTTTACTCTGACGATGGCATGTTGTGAGGGCACTGCAGGGGGAGTGGGTGAGTAGGCATAGGCTAGGAGATAAAAAAGGCTTTTGGAGGAGAGGGCATGGGACCTCTATGTAGGATGAGTAGGAAAACGCCCCAGGGCAAGCACGTGTGGTTGGAGAACACTCCAGACAGATAGAAAGAACAACACGGGCAAAGATGTAAGGCTGCAGAGAGGCCAGAGAACTTTGTCAATTACCCTCAGTGTCACGGCCAGCTGTCAGAGGGACTCTACATTGCAGCTCCGTGTTTCTTACTTGAAATCCCCTTTTTCTCCCACTCTGCCACCCTGGAAAAGGAAAGACAGATGTTGTGTCCTTGGTCCGGCAGCGCTTCTGTTCCGATCGTGCATCCTCTTACCTAGTGTCCCGTTATCAATCCCAAAAGGCCTTGGGACTTAATGAAATGCACCAAGTGGAAGCCGTGATTAATGCAGCCTTGGCCAAGCTGCTGCAGGAGTGGGGATGCCTGCCTCCTCACAGAGATGTCATTGTTCTTCCCTGAGACGGTGTCCCTCCCTCTCACACCCTGACCACCGCTTCCCCAAGCAGAGTGTTTATGTGTTGAGTGCAACACTCCGTGGACTTCGGGGCCTAATGGGGTGTGAGAGGGGGCCTGGGGTTTTTCATCTTGTTTTCAGCTGTACAAACACCACACACTTTCCCCATCCACTCAGGGTCTAAGTTCAGGCCTTCTAAGATACCAGCGGCTGCAAGGTGGTGGCAGGGACTCCACAAGTCGAAAGAGAGGGACCCGGCACCTTCCCCCCTCATACCAAACACATTCAAAGTGTTTATTTTCTCAGCCCCAACCTAAGCTCTCAGATAAACAACTCACTGCTGGTTGACACTTTAGGGCTCCCCCAGAAGCTTTTGTTTAAAGGCAGCAGGATGGGCTCTCCATTGTCCGCAGGAAGTAGAATGTGCTTCCCTGAAATGCAAGCAGGACAAATTAATTAAGAGATATTCTCTTCTCCCTATAATCATTTTCCCTCTCCCTCCTTCCCTCCCTCCCTCCTTTCTTCCTTCTTTCCTTCCTTCCTTCTTTCCTCCCTCCCTCTCTTTCCTTCCTCTCTCTTTCTACCTTATTAACATTGACTTAAGACATCTTACCTCCAGCGGAACCTTCAGGAATTCTTCAGACAGCCTGATCACCCTGGAACAGAGACAGACTCGAAGGACAAGAGGTGAAGGGGAAAGACACCAGCATCTGCTGGACTCCTGGCTGTTCAGGTTTTTACACCTTTGTATCAACCCCTCCCCTTGAGAGTGAGCAGGATCTGATTTGTTTATAAATGAATACAACACAGTGAAAGTGATGGAATGTCAATTCTGTGATTATTACACTATACAAGACCTTTGTTGTTAGTAGACCTGCTCTTGACACTTGCTCTCTAGGTGACTTTCAAGAGATAAATAGCAAAATCAGGAGTCCTATGTCACAAGAAAATAGGGCTGTTTTACAGCTGACAGCCCACAACAGGCTGGGTCCCTCAGTCGTCTACTTGCACGCAAATGAATTCTGCCAACAATTCTGCCCAAAAGAATGACACGCCTGGGGTGGGGTGGGGGGCGGTGGTGCCTTGGGTGGCTCAGTCAGTTAAGCGTCCGACTTCAGCTCAGGTCATGATCTCGTGGTTTGTGAGTTCGAGCCCCACATCGGGCTCTGTGCTGACAGCTCGGAGCCTGGAGCTTGCTTCGGATTCTGTGTCTCCCTCTCTCTCTGTCCGTCCCCTGCTCATGCTCTGTCTCTCTCTGTCTCAAAATAAATAAAAACATTTAAAAAAATAAAAAAAAAAAAACAATGACACACCTGGAAGAAGATCCAAAATCTGGATGTGCAGACATTCTCAATGGAGCCCTCTCTCTTTGTTCTGCTTTTATGAGGCATATCTAGCCAGCTTCTACTTCAGAGTGCTATTTTGTTTTTCTTTAGGCTTGATTATGATACCAGTCTCTTTGTCACTCAAGACATATGTTGAGTTGTCCAAATGGCTTTCTGAAGTTTTCCTTACTTGATTTAAGTTTTAGGCTGGTCACGTGAGTAGGGGTACACACTCTACCCTTAGAGAAAGGAAAGGAAAACATTACACTCCAGGAATAGAACTTTCTTAGAGGTTCCTGTTATTAATGGAATCTTTATCTTCCTGTTATTAATGGAATCTTTTTCTTTTTTTCTTCCTTCCTTCCTTTCTTTCTTTCTTTCTTCTCCCCTTCCTTCCTTCCTTCCTTCCTTCCTTCCTTTTCTTCTCTCTCTGTCTCTCTCTCTGTCTCTCTCTCTCTGTCTCTCTCTCTCTCTCTCTCTCACACACACACACACACACACACTCCTTCTCCTTCTCCTCCACCACCTCCTCCTTCTCCTTTTTTTCCTTCTCCTTGTTCACCATCATCATCTTGAATTCCTCCTCTTTACATTGCCCTAATGTCCTGGAGGTAGGTAATAGACCAACGGCAAGACTTGTTTAGCGGCATTATCTTTGCAGAATCTGCACACATGGATTTCAGTTTGGTGGGGGGCGAGGGGTTAGCTGAAGACCAAAATAGAGCAAATCTATTTTACTGTTTTCTTTATCCAGTATAAATTTTGGATAAGTTGCTTTCCCTATGATCATCAGTGGCGTCATCCATACAATGGGAGTAATAATAATACCAGCCTGTCAGTGTCATTCAAAGAGTTTCTGAGATAATGAACCTTGCAGTGACAAAGTACATCAATAACTCTTTACCCTTTAGGAGTGGTCAGTCTTGCCTTTGGGTTGCTCTAATGAAGTTAAAAGCTTAGATTAAGAGGGGAACTAACCCTGAGTTCAAATCTCAACTCTGCTACTTAACTTACCAGCTTATTAATGTGGTACCATTTACGTTTCCATGTCATGATTTTCTTATATAAAATATGGGGATAATAATAGTATTTCCCAAATAGGGTTGCTGTAATGCATAAATGAGAAAGTGGATGTAAGTGCTTAGCCAAAGCCTACCACATGCAAAATGTTCAGTAATATCAGCTGCTGTTAATATGAGTATAATAAATTTCTGCTACCTCAGTACCAACAAGTTGTATGCTGGTACGTTTTATACAGAATGACCACTCACTTTCTCAATGATAAAAAAAAAAGGTATGATACAATTTTTGTACAGAAACTATTTGTCTTAGAATACTGTACACAGAGTGGCTTATAAACAACAGTAATGT
This sequence comes from Panthera uncia, assembly GCF_023721935.1. Classification (NCBI taxonomy): domain Eukaryota; kingdom Metazoa; phylum Chordata; class Mammalia; order Carnivora; family Felidae; genus Panthera; species Panthera uncia. Next base: position 8,801,791 of record NC_064811.1, on the reverse strand, counting down.
ATTTTCACGGTTCTGGAGGTTGAAGTCCAAGATCAAAGCACTGGCGGTTAGGTGACTGCTTCCTTGTTCATGGGCATCCTTTTGCTCACATGATGGAAGGGGCTAGAGATCTCTCTGAGGGTGTCTGTCCGAAGACTCTTAATTTCATTCACGACAACTATATCCTGTTGATCTGATAACTTCCCAGAGGCCCCACCTCCTAATACCATCACATTGGAAGTTATGGTTTCAACATATGATTTTTTTTGGAGAAGAAGACAAATATTTAGTCTATAGCATTCTTCCCTGGTCTCCCAAAATGAATGTCTTGTTCCCATGCAAAATACATTCATTCCATCCCAACAACCCTAAAGTCTTAATTTGTTCCAACATCAAAAATGCAGTCTCATCTGATGAACCACCAATCTGGATTTCTAACCCAACTTTTTGGCTGTTCCAAACTATAGACCAACTCAACAAATACTGAATGTGTATTTTCACAGATAATCCAACCTCAAGATGTCTGCGTTTATTATTATCTTTGTTCTATTGTTACTTATCTTAAAGTCCCAATAGAAAGCAAATGCCATGCACTCAGTCACTCAAGATTCAAGCATGGAGCCACCCCAGGGTCACCGTCTGGCTCCTCTTTCACATGTAATCAGCGACTGAGGACAAGAGTTCCATCCCTTTACTCTTTGTGGCATCTGTTCTCCCGGCTCTGCTTTCACTGCCTTAATTCATGATATCATCATCTTTGTGCCACACGACCAGGATAGCCTCCCCCCTGGCCTGCTCACCTCCTATCTCTCTCAGAAGCCCATCTTTCTTGAGATAGTCACAGTGAGCTCTGTAAAATGAAAATCAGATCATGGCATTTTCCTGCTTTATTCATATTACACTCTCCCCTTAACCAATTACGGAATAACCACTAAGACCTTCTCTTAGTTGCCTCTTCGAGTTTTTCTCCATCACCTCTTTCATTCCCTCCTTGCCTCGCTCATGGTAATTTAGATGTACACTCGTATTTTTGGTTCCCATCTCTCTACGCCTTGGTTCAAGAATGCCCCTCATCAGCAGCCACATAGTGAAAAGTTCTCACCTCTCATGACTGAGCAAGCATCGTTCCTTTATGAAGGTTTTCCTTCTCACCCCATGGCCTCATGCAGGACTACCCCATTCTTTGTGTCTTGGGGATCTTTCATAGTTGTTTCTGACCAGAAGTGTTTCACTTTGTTTGCATGCCCATGTTTCCCGTTATACTGTGCAGATGTTCATGACAGGAGCAATGACCCACCCATCCATATATTCCCATTACCCTTCATAAAGTTAGACACACAGTGGGCACGCGCTGAGTTAAAAGAGGAGTAAGTGAATAAATAAATCAGTGGACGAGTGGATGGATCTACTAAACAGAAGTAGAAACCCTCATTCTATGTTCCTCAAAGGGTTTATGGGTTGATGACATGAGATGATGGGTAATCGGGTTCAAAAATGCCTGGTAATCGGGTTCCTGGGTGGCTCAGTCGGTTGAGTGTCCGACTTCAGCTCAGGTCATGATCTCACAGTCTGTGAGTTCGAGCCCCGCATCAGGCTCTGTGCTGACAGCTCAGCGCCTGGAGCTTGCTTCGGATTCTGTGTCTCCTTCTCTCTCTGCCCCTCCACTGCTCATGCTCTGTCTCTCTCTGTCTTAAAAATAAATACATACATTGAAAAAATTTTTAAAAATGCCTGGTAAACACCACTACGGAGTAAATAATTGTATGCCTGGCTTGCAACGAACTGCATCATATCGCCATTGTTACCCTAGGGTCTTCACTTTACTGTATTCTTTGGGGGAATCTCCCCAACGGGTTCACAGAAGACTCTTCAACTCTTCTCTTTCACGTCTGCAAGGCTGGAGCAGAAACATGATGGGATTGGGAGGCAGGACATCTGAAATCTTGTGGGACCCTCAGCAATTTACTTCCATTTCCTCTGCCTCAGTGAGAAAGTGAGTCTTAGCACTGATCGGAATATCATATATGCCGTTCATTTGATCATTTCACACATGGAGAAATGGAAGCTTGCAGGGGTTCAATAAACTTAAGGTAGAGCCAGGACTGGAACACGTTGCCTCGACGTTGGGTCCGTGCTCTTAACTGTGTGCCACACTGCCTTTCACAGGATGAATGTTTGTTATAAAAGAAATGCTAAGAGAAACAATGAGACAATAATCCAATTTTTTTTCACTAAAAATGAAATGATGCAGAAAACCAGCATTTTCAGCCAGGTTATTTTCTTGAAAATGTAATGATCGTGTTCCTCTAGGCCCTGATCTTACCCTGGGTTTTTACACAATGCAGCAGAAGCAAGGTGCGGTCGGGCCACACCTGTCCGCAGCTGACTGCTGGTAGGCAAAAGAGGGAAGAGGATGTGAGATGGAACACAGCAGGTACGTGCTGCACTCCTTTGTAACATATTAAAAATGGAAGCTTCTGGAGTCCAGAGGAAGGTCCCATCTGCCTGTGCTGCCGTGCGCTGCTCCTCAGTAGTGTAGGTGGAAGAGGTAATAGGGAAGCTTGACCTCCAGTGATGCCAGCAGATTGTGTTTACTTACGTACAACGCCCAGGCTTCTTAGATAATATATGAGGTAAACTGAGGACTTCTGGCAAAGCTGTTTCAGGAGGACTGAATTAGCTAGGAACTGACCTCCGTCCAGTAGATGCTTCCTCCTTTCTGGTGCCTGGAATGCAGACATACCAGATGGAGGTGCAGTGGTCATTCTGCGACCATGAAGCACCCTTGAGAAGGGAGGTCACTTTCTAAGGATGGTGGAGAAGAAAGATAGAAGTTGCTTAGGTCTTTAATGCTATCTTGGATGGGCCATCAACACCCGCCTGGTCTGTTGCCAGACTTGCTTTACCTGAACAGAAAAAAATAAATAAATAAATAACTTTGACTTCCAATACTCTCACATGCAGCCAAACTAAAACGTCAGTGATACAGCTCTGTTCTCAGGGTTTGATACATTCACATCCCCGCAAACAGTGGTGGCTGACTTACTCTTTACTGGAGTTTGTTGAAAACAAAACAAAACAAAGCAAAACCGAAAAAAAAAAAAAAGCTCAGCCATTTTCACTTAAATCAGAAGCAAGGCATTACCAAAAACTACATTATGTGCAAAGTCATAAAAGGGATATGACTCATATGAAGAGACAAAAATCTGCTCTGGCCAAGATACTTCCAGAGCCTCCCAACATGGGATCCTTTTTGTCACAAATGTCCAGTTATCCTGACTCTGGCGTATGGTTTGTGAACAACACTAGGTGGGAAATCAAAACTAGCTTTAAGGGGGGGAAAGTGGCAGTGACCACATTCTCCTGACCCCAGAGAAGAATCTGGTTTATTTGCTTGGTTCAGTTTCTACAGGACTGTAAACAACTGAAAAGCTCAAGACGACCTTGGATACAGCTCCTTTAATGTCGAGCAAATAAGAAAAGGGTGGAGGTGTTATTCTGTGCCTGGAGTGAAATGGCAAGAGGTTTTGGGATGCCTGTCGGCTGTGCAAAACGATTTGCTATCACAAGAGGACAAGGAGTCATTAAAACTGGCCTTATCTTCCAAGAATTGGAGGGATCAAGAGAGGATCAATAATTTGAGGCTCAGATTATATATGGTTGTGAAAACTTGGGAGAGGTAATTTTTAAAATGGCAAATCGCAAGCTGACTCGTGTGTTTGCATGAAGGTGCTGACATTTGAAAAAAGCTTCGTGGAACACTGCCAACATAAAGTGGATTAGGATAGAGAGTTAATTGGGCAAGTTGGAAATGTCTCTTAGTGAAAATATTTTTTAGCTACAATATAAAACCACTGATCTTTTTTTTTATCAACTGAAATAAAGCAAAATTTAAAAAAAAAGCTAATATTTATTACATGCTGATTTTCTGCCCAGCCTTGGCATGGTTTATGTTTATTATTTCGTTATTTAAACTTCTCTCTTATGTGAGATAAGCGCTCTAATAATTCCCATTTTTCGTGGTAGGGGGGTGAGGAGAGGTCTGGCTAGTTTCCCCAAAAGTCACACAGCTAGATTCTGGAAAGGCTGGTTTTGAACTTGGATGCTAGGGAGTTTGATGAACAGCCTGTGTAGCCTCTGCTGTGAGCACAAGCACAAGGAGAGTGTTTCCACCCTTACAGACTATGCATTCTTAGGTCCCTGGTGAGGTGTGGCACTTGCATGGTAACTAAAAGGTGGGTGTTGCTTGCTTCTAACACCTTGAGCCTTCTCTGTTCTCACAAAACACAAGTTGTGTCCTACTTGCTACTGATAGACTTCTTTCTGTCCTAATTTATCCTTTACCTTCCTTCCTCCCTCCTTCCTTCCTTCCCTCATTGCCTCCTTTCTTCTATACTTATTGAGCACACACACACACACACACACACACACACACACATAGTCAAATATAGTCAATTCTCAATATTCACAGTAGCTATGTTCTATACTCACCATGAACCCTGAATTAGCCAGTACTGAGCCATTGCTCTGTGGGGAAATACAGATTTAGTTTCCTGCAAGCCTCTGGTCATAACATTTTCGCCAACCGACCAATACATAATCTTGTTTTATGTACATTTCATTTAAAGACATCTTTTTTTTAATATACATTGTGGATACATTAATGTTGAACTCACAGCCAACAGCGCTTTAGCGCCCGCCTGAACGAAGCTGATCTAATACATGCATTTTCTCTGTAAAGCACGTCACAGCCTTCTTGCGCTTAGAAACTTTCGACCACATTTTAGCAGTATATTTGGAGGCCGCTTAAACAGTAAAATTCATCATCAAACATGCAAAATGGGGAAACATGCAGCATGAGTTACAGGTGAAAATGACACTTGCTTACAGAGTGAGAGCTGGAACAGTCCAAGAGCTACAGTATAGGAAGAAGGCAACGGGTCCCCTTGTTTGACCTCAGGGGGAACGTGTGTGTCACGTGCTCAATTTTTTTTTTTGCTGCTTTGCGCATGTCCATTACGGACCATGAAAGGGGCATGGCTATTGATTTAATTTCAGTGAATAGGCAAACTTGCAAATACAGAATCCACAAATAATGAGAATCAACAGGGCTCTGTTCCAAGGGAATCCGGTGTGTAGTAAGCAAGTAGCAGAAACTGTCCCTTCCCCTCACCGATGATACAATATCTAGAAGAGGGAAGTGGTTACAATGAATAGGCACATAAACATAAAGAAAAATTCTTATTAGTACCATATTGTATTGCATTCCTTAATAGATTGATCAGTTGATTTATTCATCTAATTATTAATTTATGTAAAAGGACATCGCTGCATGTTTACTATATATCAAGCACTATGTTAAACGGTCAAATGTATTGTTTGATCTCCTTACCCCCTAAAAATGTCAACCTCTTGAGGACAAGGAGAGCTTCTTACACATTTTTAATGTGTAATAGATACAGATCTCATGAGTAGATAATTGTTTAATGGAATTGAGAGCAGGAGTCCACCAGGTTCTGCTATTTTCTTGGTAAAATAAGGAAGTTTGACTAGACAGTCCCCGTAGACCCATTGAAGTCTGCATCTATATGAATCACTCAATAAATATTTGCTGGATTGATTTATGGGAAATTCTCTCGTGGTGGTTTCAGATTAGAAATACGCCATCAAACTCTGATACCTCAGGTAGAAAGGGCATGTATGAGCAGAGACAGAGTCAAATATTTGGCTCTGAAGACCAAACCTCTACGTTTGGCTGCTGTGGGGCACCATGACTGCAAGTAAATAATAAAAGATGCTATGTAAGCAGAGCAGGCAGTTCTCACAGTGAACATGAAAGCCCGGGAGCCACATTCTAGCACATTATGGGTAGTTTATGGAGCACATCAGTTCATAACATGAGACAAATTGGCACTGGGGACTCCAATGGCTGCAGTCCAGGTGGACCACCAAGGAAGAAACATGAAGGAAATGCCAGCAAGAGAAGGTCTTAGCGTCCTTCCTCAGTGCTCCTTTAACAAAAGGTTTACACCCTCATCACTACAGAGTTTATGGCTCTTGAAATAAGACATGTAGACATTTGTTCATTCAGTCTCTTATTCATTCATCGTTTCACAAACAAAGATTTGAGCCCTCAAAAAATGCCAGGCAATGTGGCAGGCATGGGAGTTACAAGGGTGAGGGAAATTCTCTATGTCTCTGCACACATGGAGTTTAAAGTCTAGTTGGAAAGATCCACACTGAGAGAGAGCATGGTGTTATGGGAGCACAATCTGGGGGAATTAACCTTCTCCTGTGGAGCTTCCTTCTTGATGGGTGAGAGTCAAAACTGGCATGATAAGCAGATGGTAAATTGGTGGGGAGGACTGGTTGGGGGAAAAAAAAAACCCTAGTCACAGAAGGCATCTCTGTGAAGAGAGCACTTGACCCTGTAGAGAATTAAGAAGCAAGACTGGAGGCCAGAGAAGTAGTAGGATTTTGTGATGATGCTGGGGGAAAGAGGTGGAGTCCAAGGCCTCCAAAGTCTCCTAAGCAATGACAATAGAAAATACACATCTTACATTCACATACAGTAGGAAGCAGGGCGGTGGGGGGGATGAGGTGGGAGGGTACATGATCAGATTTACATCCTAAAGTGAGCTCTGCTATTACTGGGTGAATATAGATTGTGGCCAGGTCAAGTCAACGTATAAGTGGGAAAACCAGGCAAGGGCTGTCATCATAATCTGGGCAAAGGGTGTCTCTGCCTGACACTCAGAGGGCTGTTGAAAAGCTGGGGACATGCACTTGGATTCTTTTCAAGAGGTCAAGTTGGTAGGACTTGACAATGATTAGCTATAGGAGCGAGAAAGAGGGGAAAAAAGACAAAACTGCCCCTCAAGAGTCTATGTAGAGCAATTGGGTGATTTTTTTTCAGGAGGGATTATTCCTTACTGAGCTATGGTTCATGGGGTAGAAAAGTCCTTTAGAAGGGACATCAGTGGTTGAGTTTTGAAATAATGGCTCCATTGGGATGGTGAGAAATCCATACAGAAATGCCACTAGAAACTGTTGGTGGGAGAGTTTTGGAGCTCAGGCAAGAGGTGTGGATTGAAGATGGAGATTAGGGTAAAAAGGAAGCCTTTGGAAAGCCTATGATCCTCCAGAGAAGGGGGGTGAAAATCAAAGGAAAGAAGACAAATACAGAAGACTCTCCATTTTCAAGGGTTAGACGGGGAAAAAGCCATGTTAAGAAACTGTGGAGAACTTTCCAGGGAGTGTGCTGGAAAACCAGGATCATATCATCTGCTTGCATGGAGACCTGTGACAACAAGAAATATATCTAAGTCTACGTTTTTTGGGACAATGTCATGCAACAGTTTTACCTGCCACATAACCCAGAATTTCTAAGTTAAAACTCTCAGCTTTGGTAACTAGAAGTGTGATACTTCTAAGTAAAACCAGATTATTTCTATATTATGGAGAATGGGCATATTATAATGTTCAGGTGCTGCCTTTTTATGGGGATGTGAGGAAGCTCTGAGATATAATTTCAGTTAGCATTTAATTTTTAGGAAGAACTTAAAGAGCTTTGGGAAGGTATTTCTGTCATGGCTGTCTATTGCTTCATTTTTCCATTTAACTCTTTTTTTTTTTCTTACTTTCATTTATTTTACACTATTTTTTCTTCTACCAAATACTTTATATTTTTGTAACCCACTTAATACCATTTTTGAAGTGAGGTAGGATATATATTCATTATATGAAAATATTATCATATAATAACAATGTTTTTGACTATCACTGGGTTTATTACTATAGTCAGCTGAGAGAAAAAACAAATAAAAGAAACCCATAAAACTGTATTTCATGGAAAAATTTCCTTTGAAATTATTTAGGTTGTCTCATAGAACCCTTTATCATTCTGTCATCATTGTAAAATGGAATCACATGACTAATAAATAACTCATTCTGGCTAGAAACTTGTAATATAATTTTACGATAGGTGCCTATTTATAGCAGTATTTATTATTTGCTGCGAAAATGTCATTTGAGCTAGACAAGACTCTAATACAATCGCTATGTGCAAATGGAATATAGTGATTGAAAATTCAAAAGCAAAAAAAATATATAGGTAGCAGAGGGTTGCTTTGAGGGACACTATTCTGTTCCTGGCAAACTATCTGAGGCGAAAGAGTCAAGGGAATTGAAGATGATGTCACAAGGACCACTGGCATAGAGATCTACAGCTAAAGCCCCCACATTTGAACAGGAATCCCTGTACCTTCTTTTTGTCTTATGGTAAAGGGGTAGGAGAGAGGAAGAGAGTAGGCGGGGGAGCACAGCAGTGATTCCAAAACTTTCCTTATTGTAGCTGTTCTTGAAAAACACTCCTATCGCAGCCAGTATTCCTCTATCTATTGGGAAGCACTACCCCAGGTTCAATGACAGCAAAGGGTAATTGTTTTGAGAGCTATAGTGAGGGTATAAAAGATCTGAAAGATTTCTTGAATCATTCTATATGAAGTTATGTGCTAAACTGTGAGAAACTTATCAACACAAAGAGGTGAGCCGTGTGTATGGTAGCTCTGGATCAGAGCATGTAGCAGTAAGTCGAACATGATGAGGACACCCAATGAACTTCTGTTCAAACTTCAATACCCAGATATAGTTGCCCTTTCTCTGCAAAGACTTTCCCAACGTTCCCCAACTCCATAGCAATTTGTTCATCCCAGAAGCTAACACATGTGGGAGTTGAAGTGTTGACTAAAGGGTCATTTGTCCTTGGGCTTAAATTTAAACTGTGACATGATCTCCAAATGAATTACTTTGTATTGTCACAGAAATACACCAACAAGATTGAAAAGATACACTAATCACACATTTAGATTTTCACCATATTTCAATTCTAGTCCAAATTGTTTACTATTACCTTTATATTTTGTATTCTTAATATATCCTGAATTTATTTTGTAAATGGTACAATTATGTGACTTTACTTTTTTTTGTGATTTTGATTTAGCTTCTTCAATTTTTAATGTACTGAGAACCCAAAGACTCACACAGATGTGAACTTGGGCTCCTGTAGATTTTTGAAAGATCTTGATTAATTTATCTTTTATAAATTTTATTATCATATTTAATGATGCCGATTCTTAAACACCCCTTCAATACCCTCTGAACTTCAACATAGCAGGGTCTGTGACTTACAGTTAGTCTCCAACTTATGATGGTTTGATTTATGATTTTTCAACTTTATGATGGTGTGAAACCATTCATTAGAAAGTATACTTGAAATTTAATATTCCGATCTTTTCCAAAAATAGTAATATACGGTATGATCCTCTCTCATGATTTCGGGCAACTTCAGAGAGCTGCAGCCCCCAATCAGCCGGCCATGTAATCATAAGGATAAGCAACTGATATGGTTACAACCATTCTGTTTATCACTTACGGCACAGTATTCAATAAATTGCATGAGATATGCAATACTTTATTACAAAATAGGCTTTGTGGTAGATAATTTCGCCCAACTGTTGGCTAATGTAAGAGTTCCGAGCACTTTTAATGTAACCTAGGCTAAACGATGATTTTTGGTAGGTTGGGTGTATTTAACGCATTTTCAACTAAGCATATTGTCAACTTTTGATGGGTTTATCAGGATGTAACCTCACCATAACTCAGTGAAAATCTGTATTCATCTTGGCAGGAAAACTACTTGTCAAAGTGAACTGAAGTAACAGTGATTGTGTGGTGGTTCAACTATGATGTGCATAAGAAATACCTTGGAAAACTGTCAAGATCCATTATCCTGAGCCTTATATCCAGAAACTTGGATTCACCAGGATTTTTCTGGGATGGAAGGATTGCAATTTTAGTAAGGTCTCTAGGTTCCACTAACATGGTGATCTATGGACTGTACTTTCTTAATTTAGACCTGGGCGTTAGATATACTTGACCCCTTATGCCAACGTTGATCAGTGGGTCGTGGTGCTCTCCGGGGAAGCTCTAAGAAGGGCTGCATCCAGGTTTCAGTGGAAAAGAATTCTAAGCAAGGGAAACCGACGGGGGGTCAGAGTGAATATTTGCTGTGTATTGTCAGCCTTTGTTGAAACCAAGAGGCAAGAAGAGAACACTTATTCCAAGTCTCCTACGAATCAGAACCTGTACTAGATATTCACCTACAAAGTCATTTGTTATCTCATCCCAGTCCAGTGAATCAGGCAAGAACAGAGAAGGTAGTTTGGCTGAGATCTCACAGGCAGGCAGTGGTGTTGGGATTTAACTGCTCCTAGTGATTAGTCCATGCCTTTTCTACTTCATAGAAAAATTGGGAAGCTTTGCAGTGACAAACTGATAAATTATTTTTAGACTAAGAACTCTGATATGCAAAATCAGGTTGACTAGGTACAATACTAGGCATTTTATAGCTTTCTTAATGAATTTGTCAAGGACTTGCCCTGTTATTATTCTGGTTGACTGATGAACTACCTGCCTGGGGCTGGATGTCTGAATTGATAGATGGTTTTGCCTGCAGCCTGTGCACTGTTAGGGCTCAAAGCACTTTTATGTTATTCTAAAAGTCAGTTTCAATGTAAAAAAAAAAATTAACATCTTTTCAAATATCCTGTGTCAACCTGTGTAATATAACTTTGAAAAATTAGACATTGAATTTGGCTATTTTGTGTTTTAATTCCTATAACAAAAGTATTTCAAAATATTTTTTAGAAAGCAAAGGTAACCTTTATGAGTATCTATGTGAACCCTATGAGCATGCTTAACATCATTTACTTGTGTTGTCTATTTGTTAGGCAAAGAAAATGAACAAAATATATTGAAAAATCAGTTTTATATTTGTTGGATCTACCTAACGGCTCAGGTAAAACTTGAAATAATGCAATAACAATGACAAATGCACATACGGATTCACACAAATAAACAAAATAATCAGACCAGCTTCTAAATATGGCACGGGATAGATTTCAATCAAGGGATAGATTTCAATCAAGGGATAGATTTCAATCAAGGGATAGATTTCAATCATTCTCTGAAAGTCAGATGATAGACTTGCAGAAATATATTAATTCAACTGAATTACTTCATGCTAAGAATTATGTCAGGCATTGTGACTAATCAGTTATGTAAAGCATGATTTTCTGCCTTCACTGAGAGCATTACCTTGTATAGAAAATAAGTAAACTTATGGGTCACACTCTGTACTGGGGAACACAGAGGCTGAGATGCGGAGAATCTAGAGCAGATTTGGGGGTGTGGGAAGTCCCCAGTAGAGGTGATGCTTGGGTTGACAAGGAGAAAGGAAAGAACATTTGAAATAAATTGCCAGCATGTGAGAAAATGCAGAGGCATGAGAAGGAGGTCACATTGGCAAGGTCAAGAATGGAGGTGGTAAGGGTTGGAAAGTAAGGTTTAGGGATCAGTTAGGGACTCCCTGGATCACATAGCTGGGTGAGCACTGACTTCAAGTCTCTGGTCCTCTGTCTCTATGCATTTATAATTACATGGAGATTGAATGAAATGGCCTGATTCTATATTCACTCATTCAACAAATAGATATTGGAAATTTATGTACTAAGCACAGTTCTAAACACTTGGGATCTATCAGTGATTATAATAAGATTTATCAAGTCCTTTTTTTCAATGAATTGATATTCTGGTGGGGACTTTACATATTAAATACACATAATATAAATCATATAGTATGCAAAAAAAAGTAGTAGGTGCATCATTTAAAGAAAAATAGAGCAAGAGGGAGAATGGTGCAGATCCTAATTTGAAAATGGTGGCCATGAAAAATAAGATGAACCAACCCAGCCTGATTTTAAGACTTACATGGCTACAGTAATCAGGTCAATGTGGTATTGACACAAAGACAGAAAATACATAGTGGAATGGAGTCCAGAAATAAACCCACACATAAATGGACAACTGGTTCTTGACATAGATGCAAAAGCAACTGAATGGAGAAAAGATTGTCTTTTCAACAGTGATGAAACATTCCATTATCTGTGTGCAAGAAAATAAAATCCATATTTGTACCATATTAAGGAAAATAAACTTCAAAATGTATAATATGCTTAAATCTAAAATTTAAAACTAAAAAAAATGATATAATGAGAGGAAACTATTGTAACTTTGGAGCTACTAAACATTTCTTAGATATGATAACAAAATCATAATCCACAAAAGAAAAAAAATGATATATTAGATTTTATTATTTTTTTTAAACGTATGTTTCAAAAGACACTGCAAAAAGAATGATAAGCCAAGCTATAGACTGGGAGAAAATTTTGCAAATTAAGTACCTAGTGACCAGAACATATAAATAACTCTTAAAACTGAAAAATAAGAAATCAAATAATCCAACTATTTCATCAACGAAGACATGTGGCTACCATATAAGCAAAAATACTCAGCATCATTAGTCGCTGGGAAATGTACGTTGAACCCACAATAACAGTATACACATATTAGAAGGACTACAATTAAAATGACTAAGGAGACCGAATGCTGTCAAAGATGTAGAGAAGTTGGAACTCATATGCTTCTGGGAATGTTGAAATGTGAAATGGTAAACCACTTCGGAGAACAGTATAGCAGTTTCTTAAAAAGGTAAACATCCATATACCATGTGATTCTGTGATTCCACTCGTAGGTATTTTCCTAAAAGGAGAGTAAGCCTATGTCCACAAGATGACTCACACACAAATGATTATAGCAGTCTTTTTTTTTTTCTGTTCTTGTTTTTGTAATACCCAAATTTCGGAAAGAATTCATATGTCTATCAACAGGTTCATGGACAAACAAGGTATGATATATTAACACAGTGGAATACTACACAGCAATATAAAGAAATTGATACACAATAACATGGACGAATCTCAAAATAATTAAGCTCGGTAAAAGCAGTTAGACAAAAAAAGTAAATAATGTATGTTTCATTTATAGAAAATTCCAGCAAATGCAAATTAATTTATTGTTAAAGCAAAGTAGTGCTTGCCTGTGAGTGAAAAGGAAGATCAGGGAGGAGTGGAGGAGCTAAAAGATGAGATTAGAAAGGGCCGTGGGCAAACATTGGAGGTGGTAGATATGCTCTCTATTCTGTTTCTGGTGGTGATTTACCAGTTCTATTTGTATGACACGACATCTAATTGTACACTTAAATACATGCAGTTTATTCCATGCCAATTAGATCTTTATGAAAATGTCAGGGAAAAAAAAAACTGGTCATGTGAGATTTCATTGAGAAGATGCCATTTGAGCAAATTCTTGGTGGAATGAAGGAATTCATTACTTGAATATTGGAGGGAAGAGCATTCCAGGCAAAGAGAACAGTAAAAGCAAAACACTAGGTTGGGTACTTGAAGACTAGAAAAGAATCTAAGCAGAGTGAGCAAGGATAGAGAATAGGATGTGAGATCATAAAAGTCATGAGACTTAGACAATCTTTCAGAGAACTTGGGGGGTTGTTCTCATGATGTTGGTTCTTTTTCTGAATAAAATGGGGATTCATTGCACATTGTGAGTAGATTTCTTTCTCCCTTTCTTTCTTTCTTCTTTCTTTCTTTTTTCTTTTTTTCTTTCTCTATCTTCTTTCTTTTTTCTTTCTTTCCTTCTTTATTTCTATCTTCTTTCTTTTTTCTTTTCTTCTTTCTTTCTTTCTTTCTTTCTCTTTCTTTCTTTTTTCTTTCTTCCTTTCTTTCTATCTTCTTTCTTTCTTTCCTTCTTTATTTCTAACTTCTTTCTTTTTCCTTTTCTTCTTTCTTTCTTTCTTGCTTTCTTTCTTTTTCTTTCTTTTTTCCTTCTTTCTTTCTTCTTTCTTTCTTTCTTTCTTTCAGAAGAAAGCTTACATTATACAAGGACAGATCTAGCTGCTGTTCTGAATATAAAGTGTAGAGGGGCAAGAATTGAAGCTCAGAGACCAGTAAGAAGATACATTTAATAATTTAGAAGAGTGATGATAATGTCTAGCACTTGAGGGTAGTAATAAATATAGGAGGATGTGGCTGGCAAGATTAAATATATTTTTTGATAGACATTATAGATTTCCTGATAGAAATTTGGTTGAAAGATGAAAAAGAAAGAATGGTTGAGAATGACTCCACGGTTGTGTGTTTTTCTGTTTTGTTTTGTTTTGTTTTTGTTTTTGTTTGTTGTTTTACCTGAGCAACTGAAAATAAGGTGTTGCTATCAATTGAAATGTGGAAAGCTATAGGCAGAACAAGTTTGGGAATGGAGTACAGCAGAAAACCCAATCAACCAAGCCTCTGCCTTCATGGGATTTACATTTTTGAGTTGGAAATCAGGTGACAATCATAAATGTGTGCCTATTTCTAGACCTTGGGTTGATGAAAGGAAGAGTGTGAAAGAAGTTGTTTCTGGCATTATTTTCCATACAATGCAACCTTCTGGAGGACTCTTGGAAGATGACGGACTGAATGCATTTTCACCTTCTCCACTTGGCAACCTGCCCATATGCCTGTCCTGAGTCAGGTCGTCTAGGGGCAACTAAGAATGAGTAATTCTTTGGTTTGCTGACAACATGATGGGGAGAACTGGAGCAAAACGTTTTACACTTAGGGCAGATAAAGCCCAAGGAGCAGTGGAAAGCCTGAGAGCAAGAACCTGGGAAAAGCCTGCTCCACAGAGATCCAAGAAATGTTATGAACAAAATAAACATCTGCCTCATGTTAGTGTACTTTGTCTTTTGTGAGGTGGAGAAGAGGCTCATCTAGGTGGGCTGAGAACTGTTGCTCCTGAGGCTGGGGGTGTTCAAGAATACCAGGGAGCAGGGAGACTTCCTTTTGGGGTCCTAATAGGAGATTTTTTGCATACTTGTGCTATCCAATCCAGCCATGGGAATGTTTCATTACTACCACTCAGAATAAATAGCAAACCCCAATAAACTCTACAAAGGATAGTTCCACCTTTAGGGGAGTCCACCTGTCAGAGAGAGGAACCTTTGCTCCAGCAGTTCAGGAAGAGAGGGAAATAGAATTTCTGCAGACAGTCAGGAACTTGAACAAACCAATAAGAGCATTTCACGATTTTTGTATGGTAAAAGTACTGGTTTTGCACAAAAAATCATGAATAGGCAAATAGAAGGAAAGAACAATCGGCATCAAAATCTGAATATGGGACCTAGATAATCAAGTGAAAAACTCTCTGTAAGAACACAGAAAAATCCCAAAGATATGGAAGTCGCAAAGGAAATTATAAGAGATACGAAGGACTTAAGATGCAAAGAGTAGGATTCCTCGATGACATCAAAAAAATATACGGAGACCATGGAATAATCACATGCATTGTTGGAGAAAATTTTCTTGAGCTGGAAACATAACTGAGTCTTCAGAATGAAAGACATATTTAATGAAAAAAGATGCCATACCTAGATATAGTCTAGTAAAACTCATACATTTTAAGAATAAAGATAAGAATGAATATACATCTCCAGGCATAAAATTTAGCTACAAAGGAGAGCAAGACCGTTTGATACATGGATAACTTATGTGAAAGAGTGACAAACAGAAGATGTTAGAATACTGATAAAGAAGAGCTAATACCTATTAATCATATATCCATACCTCACTGGTAGAGGAAAGATATTTGTCTCTATTAAAAGATTCAGAGATTGCTACCTATTCAAACCATCGAATAAATGACCAAAGGAAGGACTGTGACCAAGCAACAGAGTTGGAACAGAGATCTCAAAGCTGTAGTCCATGAAAAGGAGGGAACAAGGCTAAGCAAGAATGTCTGGAAGAAATTGCTTTCTCAGGCAAGAAGTCTGAATACTTACCAAGTATTGCAAACGTCGTCATTTTGACACACACTGAATTCAGTAAGTGCAGAGTTTATACCAAGTTTCTTCACTGTGCCTTTGGTAGCCTTGACCAATGTTGGTTTCCTTTCTTTATGCTTAATAAACAACTTCTTTATCTAATTTAGAATACACATGGTATACATGATATATTAGGCATAGTTCTTAGCCCTTTAAAATCATTAGCCTACTTCTTCCTTACAACACTTCTCAGTTACACATATTATTGTTATCTCAAAGTTACAGATGAAGTGACTGAAGGGCAGAGAGAAATTGTCACACCGATCAAAGTTGTAGCTCTAAGTAGATGGCACAGCCAGAATTCCAGCCCAAACTGTCTGGCTCTGAAGTTCATGCTCATAACCACGCTAACAAAAGTCAGCATGAAGGAATCAAGGAATTTTTAAGGAAGGCTGAGAAATTGTGTTAGAAGTCCTCTTGGTTAAAAGTGGGACCAATTATCATTTTATAAATCTTCATATTGTACATAAGGAGGCTGAGGTTCAAAGACATTTGGCAACTTTCCAAATGCACTGAGCCGGAGCTGGTGGGGGAGAAACTCATGCCAGCATTATTTGACTCAAGATTCAAGCACGTAACTACATTTCATTCGTCTTTACTGTGAGATGGCCAGAACTATGCCAGTTAAAGACAGAAAATGTATATTCTGAGTCTGTTGGAAAGTAATACAAAGGAGTCAGGCAGACATTTGCCAAAATATCAATTAGAGACATTTTTAAAAAATGTTTATTTATTTTTGAGAGAGAGACAAAGACAGAGCATGAGCCAGGGAGGGACAGAGAGAGAGGGAAACACAGAATCTGAAGCAGGTGCCAGGCTCTGAGCTGGCAGCACAGAGCCCAACATGGGGCTGGAACTCACAAACCGTGAGATCATGACCTGAGCCAAAGGTGGGACGCTTCACCGACTGAGCCACCATGCACCCCCCAAAATATCTCTTCTATAAATAATAAAGCTCCTCTAAGAGAAAATGGCCTCTCGAGAGGGGCAAAGGAGTCTCCAATTCTGAACTCCAGCTTTAGGCAGTTTCATCCCCCACCAGCAGAAGGGCTGATAGGAACTCATGCTTTGAGGATGGATGGTGGACAGAGATCTCCAAAGCAGCGGGTAAGAGGAAAGGAGTGGGCCACATACACCCAGTTTCTTATTCTGAAATCACCAACTAGGTAGTCACCCCCTCTTCTTTGATGTTTAGAGAGAACAAGAGGCTTGTGTTAGATAACCCCTTCCACCTGAAGGGAATACCAGAAGAGGGATAGACTTCTTCCAACCCAACACGGGGCGAAAAACAGAGCAAAATAGTCCTCGGTGAAAGTTGGCTTTTGCGGTATTTTAATCATTGTTGTCTGGCAAATTGGATAATCAAGTCTTTTACATTACGTCCTAACTTCTTTGTTCTGAAGTTTATTTATTTTTGAGAGACAGACACAGAGAGAGAGACAGAGAGAGGCGGGGAAGAGCAGAGAGAGAGGGAGACACAGAATCTGAGCAGGTTCCAGGCTCCGAGTTGACAGTATGGAGTGGGACACAGGGCTTGAGCCACAAACTGCGAGATAGTGACCTGAGCCGAAGTCGGATGTTTAACCGACTACGTCACCCAGGAGCCCCTCCATCCTAACTTCTATAGTGGAGTTTAAATGGTCAATTTAACTGAAACATGAGAAGGAAATGCCAATTTTGGTAATTTGAGTTGTCATGACCTTTCTCCCTGGTTCACTCGGCAAATTACTGTCCATACTTGCAACTCCTGCACAAATATCGTTTCCTCCAAGAGAACCCTGATCACTGTATGCTGTTCACCCTCAGTCGTTCTTGGACCCCCATTACACTTCAACTCCCACTGCTCTAAATTACCCCTGAACCAGGTGTGTGCTCTGTAACCTGAATATGCACACAACGCTGCATTCCGAATTCTTCCTTTGATTTTCTGGCTCTGAGACCTCTGATGGCATCGGTAAGAAATAAGAGCTTATTTATGTCTGTCTGTCAGCCATCTTGCAACGTTGCCAGCATATATTAGACCCCTACATTGGACTTTTGATTAGATGATTGAACTGTAAAGATTGTGTTGAATTCAACAAGGTCTTTAGTTCAGTCCCAGAGGAAACACACAATTGTCTGAGTCTTGCAGACTATAGATGAGAGAATGGTGATAAATTCTAAGGAAACCAAGGAAGCGATTATAAATACCTTCTTCAAAGAGCAGCTGCATTTCTTATTTTGAAGGGGGTGGGGGAAGATCATATCTATGCGATGAAATCTTAGATTTCACACTTCCCCACTGGAGAATTTAGAGGCACCGAATTAAGGGTACCGCGGATACATACAGAATGATCGATCAATTGGTTGGAATGTCTAATGTGCTGAGTTATCTGCGAAATGTCAAGAAATGAATGACATCTCATTGAAAGACTTAAACAGTCTGTGGCTCTTTCCCTCATCTTTTTCCTTCACCCATCTTCACATGAGGGAAAAACTTCTCTCTTTTTCCAGATGGTAGCATAAATTTTCGGGTCAAGTGATATTAAAAATAGATAATAGCCAGGACCCCATGAGTCTCTACAGAAAGACTAAACAGTCACAATGGGAGCTATCACTGTTTTGGTTTTCTTTATGAGCTTTTATGTACTCAGCTGCTTCTCAGGCAGGCTTTTACTGCAGTGGGACCCGCATCATTCTGAATTCCGGTTCCACATCACTTCCCATCCTTTACACTGAGCTCTATGCCACACAAGTCAAGGGGAAAAGCCTTACAGCTGCACTCGGATTCCGAATGTGCTGTCCCCCAAGGAGCTGGCTTAGTTTTGGCTCTGGGAGTCAGAAATCTATACGTCTTGTCTCTCGGTGCCGATGTTTATATGTACTCTGCTGTCTTAAAGAACTTGGACTGATGGAAACAGTGTACGAGGGAGACACAAGTTATTTCAACTCGAGTGAAAAGGTTCAGCTAGTTTTGTTTAAAAATTATGGTGATTATTATTGATTCAGGTTAATAATTATTCTTGGCTAGTATGCTCAATGCTTATCTCAGACCGTACTCCTTGCAGGAAGCATTCTCCAAATCCCCCAACTCCTAAGTGATCTCATTGTTTGCACTTTCTAGAGTTCCATCCCTTCATCTGCATTTGCTCCTAAGTCAAGAAGCGCTTGCGCCATAGAACATTCTGCATCTAATTCTCAGTGTGCTTTTCAGTGGCCAGTCATGAAGAAAAAAGGTACTCAATTTATACTGGCTCAATGTTAAGAAACTGTGATACCTTCAGAATTTTATACTAGATATCTAAAATCATTGAATTATTAATATCAAATAACTACCTTTTTATTATTTTAATTAAAATTGCCTTAAAAATTTATTTCAATGGTTTTTATTTATTTTTGAGACAGAGAGAGACAGAGCATGAGCAGGGGAGGGGGAGAGAGAGAGGGAGACACAGAATCCGAAGCAGGCTCCAGGCTCCGAGCCATCAGCCCAGAGCCTGACGCGGGGCTCAAACCCATAGACTGCGAGATCATGACGTGAGCCGAAGTCGGACGCTTAACCGACTGAACCACCCAGGCGCCCCACCTTTTCTTTTATTATCAATATTTATTTGCACGGCTCATACTTGGAATGACAACAGAAATCAAAAGAGGGCAACTTAGATCGGAAATAGATTAAAACCCAACAGTAAGCAAAACATAAGTTTCACAAAAGTTAAAACTCAGAGAGACCCTAAAGATACCACGTAGAATCTTCTTACTTCATAGTTGAGACACATGAGGCTTGAGTTGCTTGAGTTATGCCAGATCAGATCGCAGTGAATCAGTGATCGACTCTAGGCTAAACAGGTTTTAAGAGAAGCATTACCTAATGCCCTCAGACAGGTGTGGATTTTCCTGAAACTTCATTCCAATTGTGTAACCTGAGCAAATTACTCAAAATCCCAAAGATTAACTGTGATGTTGTGATTTATAATCAGAAATATATATTTGGTCTTCATTTTCCTTTCTGGCAGAGAGCTCCTAAATCCCTTGGAATTTCCGACAGTGTGAGAGCAATAAAAGTCTCTATTGTTATGTTAATTAGGTCACTTTAGGAAAGTCCCTAAGGATGGGGGCCGGTTCCCAGGGGAGCCAACCCTGTGATTAGAAGATTGGAACTTTCAGTCTCCCCCTAGCCCCTACAACCAGGAAGGGGGGAGGGGCCGGGGGTTGACTTGCTTGCTAATGACCAAGGATTCAATCAATCCTGCCTATGGAATGAAGCCTCCATATAAAACTCCTTAGAGAGCTTCCAGGTTGGGAAACACAAGATGATTTAGGGAGATTCTGTTGAGAAACTCAACAGATGAACATAGGGGAAGGGAAGCAAAAACCATAGTAGACTCTTTTTTTTTCTTTTTAATTTTTTTTTAATGTTTGTTTATTTTTGAGACAGAGAGAGAGAGAGAGAGAGAGAGAGAGAGAGAGAGGGCATGAACAGGGGAGGGGCAGAGAGAGAGGGAGATACAGAATCTGAAACGGGCTCCAGGCTCTGAGCTGTCGGCACAGAGCCCAAAGTGGGTCTCAAACCCACGGACTTCGAGATCATGACCTGAGCAGAAGTCGGACGCTTAACCTACTGAGCCACCCAGGAGCCCCCATAGGAGACTCTTAAATAAAGAGAACTGAGCTTTGCTGGAGGGGAAGTGGGTGGAGGGAGGGGTGTGCCCTTTGTCACTCTGCCCTCAGACTGTTCCTTGGCTGTATCTTTTGTAATAAACCAGTGATCTAGCAGGTAACACGTTTCTCTTAGGGCTGTGATCTCCCAAAACAAAGTAACTGAACCCAAGGAGGGGTTCAGGTCTGTTAGCAGCACAGGTGACAACCTGAGCCGGCAACTGAATCTGAACCGGCAGGGGAGGTGGTGGCAGTCTTGTGGGATCCAGCCCTTAATCTGTGGGACGTGATGCTATCTCTGGGGGGGGGGGGCGGGGGGGGAGTATCAGAATTTAGGTGAATGGGAGGACACCCAGCTGGTGTCCGATAATTGCCCTGTGGTGTGGGGAAAACCTCCCCCAGCCCCGTGAATCAGAATTGGTGACCAGACCGTCACCGACTCTCAGATTTGTAACTTAAGGCGATATTGCCAACTCTGAAACATTTGTATGAGGGAGAAATGGCACGACATAGAGGAAAACATGTTTCTCCATAGCAAATGCTCGGTAATTATTAACTGCTATTAAAAGGCTAATACCTCACATAATGAAGTGACCTACCATCTATATGGTTTCTGGTATTCAATACACATTTCCCTCTCTAATCCTTTCTTATGGCTTGATACCTTATGGTTAAACACTAGCATTTTGTCAAGCAAGTATGGCTCTTTGCCTCTTTGCCTTCAGGTGGGTCGATTGTCAACCCTACAGGACGGTTATGATCCTTAGGAGAGACCACCCCGAAATACACATGTAACTTATACTGCTGCTGATTGTATTATGAGTGACACGAGCCCAACCTGGTCAATGGCATCAGTGGGATTTTCCCTCGACTATTAAGAGCAATGACACTCGGAGAATGAGTTGATGGGAGTGGCTTGCACACAGAAGTCATGTAGAGGGTCCGGTGTTGGCAATAGGTCAAGGTAAAGCCTCAGAGAGGGCTTTGGGAGAAGAGAAGCTGTGGAGGCAACAGAGAGAGCCAGCTGCAGAGAAAGCAGAAGAGCGGAGGACTAGAAGGAAAAATGCAAGAGAAATAATGATGCAGCCCCTGGAAAACTGGCATTGGTTTTGGACCCGTGAGCTGGTTCAGTAGTGTCCTCACAGCAGAGCACGCTTCACCTATGCTAGCCTCAGCACATCCTCCTGCTGGCAGTGAAAACCCCATGCCTAGAACCGTGTGTGAGTGGCACAGATAATTTTTCAATGGCTAACGGGGAGGAGACATGACTCATTCCAAATACCAGAAATTTACTGGCAGTGTTCACGGTGATTCAGAAACGTTTACTTCAGTCTCTTTCAAATGTGACATCACGTATCTTTTTTTATAGCGTACAGGGTTTTGGCCCGGGAGACTGCTCTCCTGCCCTCCCCTGCCCCAGTGCCGGCCCCTTCTTGTTCCTTCTCTGAATCCTTGAACGGCGACCATGTGAGCTGCCATCCAAATGTGTGGTCTGAGCCCGCCTTTGAAGATTGCCATAATGATCTTTGCTGACTTCTGGTCTGTGCTTTTATTTGGAACCCCTGGTTGGCTGTTTGCTTTCCTAAATGTTAGCAGACTCTGAGCTGATGAGTTTTAAGTGCCTGCAGTGATCAAGGACACCAAGTCCTTCTTGAGTAGTGACTTTCAGTTTTGTATTTATATATTGCAAAATGAAAAATGTCAAGAGAGAGAGCATCCCGTGTCTCTTCCTTCCTTGTTTCCTTCCTCGCTTCGTTTCTTCTTTCTTCTTTTTCTCCTTCCCTTTCGTCGTGCCTCTGTTCTACCACCTCTCAGTTTTAAACATAGCTGGGTTTTTCTGCCATCTCTCAGTTTTAAACAGAGCTGTGTGATAATCATAAAAATATTTATCTTTTCACTATGGTTTCAATGTTTTGTTCATTATAGAAAAATTTAAAAATAAAGGGACTATAAAGAAAAATACTAGAATTCTAACACACTGGACAATTAAAATGAACTTTTTGGCTTATCTTTTTCTTCTCAATTTTTTTTTCTCAAATACACAGATAAATTGATAGATGGATAGATGACAGATAGATAGACAATAGAGAGACACAGAAAAAAAAC
The DNA here is from genome assembly GCF_023721935.1 of Panthera uncia. Lineage (NCBI taxonomy): Eukaryota > Metazoa > Chordata > Mammalia > Carnivora > Felidae > Panthera > Panthera uncia. The sequence goes on along the minus strand of NC_064811.1, from coordinate 8,779,230 downwards.
TGGTATAATATTATATATACATTTTGTTTGCTGTGTTTATTGCTTCACATATCATGAGAATATTTTCAAAGTTAAATATACCTTGTAAATCATTATCTTTAAAAATTTTTGTAATTAATTAATTTTTAAAACGTGTATTTATTTGTTTATTTTGGGGGAGGAAGGGGTAGAGAGAGAGAGAGGAAAAAAGAGAATCCCAAGGAGGCTATGTGCTCAGTGTGGAGCCTGACACGGGAATTACTTTCACCACTGTGAGATCATGACCCAAGCTGGAAACAAGAGTTGGATGCCCGACCAACTGGGCCACCATACGAGCCCTTAAAGCTTTATGTTAAAGTTTTATTTTAATTCCAGTTAGTCAACATACATTTGCAGAAGTACGGAAATCGTTATCTTTAAAGGCTGAATGTTTTATCGTATAGGTATACCATAATATATTTAATGAATTCTGTCCTTCAACTAATAAGGTTGTTTTATCTTTCAAATATATAAAAATGTTATCATGAATAGTTTTCATATCTTTGTAAACAAACATTAAATGCATAATTGATGTTCTGGAAGATAATTTAATATAAGCAGATGTATAAGGTTGGATGATATAAACTTCTTTTTTTCAATTTTTTTTAATGTTTATTTATTTTTGAGAGGGAGACAGAGCATGAGCAGGGCAGGGGCAGAGAGAGGGAGACACAGAATCCGAAGCAGGCTCCAGGCTCCGAGCTGTCAGCACAGAGCCCGACACAGGGCTCGAACTCACAAACTGTGAGATCAGGACCTGAGTTGAAGTCGGATGCTCAACCAACTGAGCCACCCAGGTGCCCCAATACAAACTTCTTAAGAAATCTTGATATACATTCTGAGACTGTCTTCCCAGAAAGTTTATTCTAAGCTAAATGTAAAGATACCATTAATCAAATATATCTCTAAAATGTAAGATAATTAAGGGTGATTATTAATTATTAATTTGTTCTGATAAATTATTAATGTGAACAAATGAACATGAAAAAAATATCATGCTTCTCTATAACTCACGTGAAATGCACCCCCACAGCATTTGTAAAACAGTAGAGAACCTTCCTAGAGCAAATTTTATTCCTGAAAAAATAGTTCTACCATATATGAGGTGATTAGTGCTGTGGATTTAATGATCTATATCAAATCAAGAAAAACTAAATTTCAAAACAAGTTTGTTCATAAAAGATATGAAACAATAATATTCATGCATATGGGCGGTAAGAGTGAAGAAGTTCGGGCCTTGAACTTGAAGTCACATGGATAGAGAGATCAGTACTGTTTGAAGGTTGAGAATGTTGCCTTCCAGTTAACAATGGCAGCTTAAGCCTAGGAATTCACTTATAGAAGCTGAGTCTTCAACCTAAATCAGAAAGTACATGGTCACATTCAACACTCCATGTAAAGTAAGAGTTGTAAAAATAACTACATGAATAATCTTTAAACATACTTAGCGTTTTCAGTTCGATAAGAGCAAAGCCTTCTACTTATGGCTGTGCAGCGCACTGTATCCTTTGAACATTTCTCCCCACTGAAAATGAAGCTATATACATATAAAGCTATAGTTTTATATATATCATTGTATACATATTTAAAGGTTTAAATCCCTTGCTGAGCTAGTATTAAAGGAAGAAATCTACAAGGGACATAAAATAAGCAAAAGCCAGAACTCTGGAGGTAAAGGAGTTGCCTTTCTCCCTGAGGATTTCTACCAGTTTCTACATGGGTCCTGAGGATCTTTGGTAATGGCTGCACCAGATGTACTGGGTAGAGACAAATGTGGGGACCGTAACAGATCCGTGTGTAAAACTGGGACCCAAAACAACAGTGCATGCGATATAAGGGTACATGCTAACTAATAGACCATATAAAAATGTGAATGAGAAAATCTGCCTTACTCAGTACTACGTAAATTGATGACTACAAGACAGAACAATGTTGGGTGGGGGCAGTGAACTCATGCCACCTATGTATCCAAACCTCAGATGGATAATTTAACTTAAAGTGTGATGAAATGATAATGTTCAGAAGTCCCTGGGAGAAGCAAACACAATTTGTGTCTGGAGACATAGAATTTCAATTCAGGGCACAAATTGTACCCTGGATAAAGATCCAAAGAAAACTGGCAACTTCCAAAAAAAGAAAAAGAAATCACAAAACACACAAATAAGCAAGCTGGAGGTGTGTGGGTGACTCAGTCGGTTAAGTATCAACTTCAGCTCAGGTCACAATCTCACGGTTCGTGGGTTCGAGCCCTGCGTCGGGCTGTGTCCTGACAGCTTGGAGCCTGGAGCCTGCTTGGGATTCTGTGTCTCCCTCTCTGTCTGCTCCTCCCCTGCTCGTGCTCTGTTTCTCTCTCTCTCTGTCTCTCTCTCTCTCTGTCTCTCTCTCTCTCCGTCTCTCTCTCTCTCTCAAAAATGAATAAACAGCAGCGTTATTCACAATAGCTATAAGGTGGAAGCAACCCAGTGTCCATCAACAGAGGGATAGAGAAACAAAATGTCATAAATACATACAATGGAATATTCTTCAGCTTTTAAAAGGAAGGCAATCGTGGCATGTGCTGTAACACGGTGAACCTGGCAAACACTAGCTAAGTGAAGTAAGCCGGGCACAGGAAGAC